>NW_027069661.1:639967-693503 GCF_002906115.3 Quercus suber
AAAAAAAAAACTTTGTACATTCCACTTTGCGTTACATTATTGACGATTTTCTTTTGCTATTTGTGGTCTCACCGCATTCCGCCCCCTCCACGTGTCCACCATCAATACGTCGGTGGACCACTCGGGCCTTCATAATTCTTCCTCCTTGACTCTTCGGTCACTCACTCAAATACTTGCTTCTGTGTCCCACCGACCCCCTCATAAATGACAGCATGGCACTATCCAGAACCCAAAAAAAAAAAAAAAAAAACCCGGTTCAAACTATCCGACCCAACAAAATGTCAAGACCCTAGAAGACCCGGTCAAGCATATCATGCATCGAAAAACGAACAATCATCCCCGTAACTTATGTCCACGTGTCAGCCTCCCATATAACTATGAAAGAATTCTCTTTCCTCAAAACATTATTTAAAACAAATCTTGTAATTCTCCTTTTTTTTCCTACTTAAAAGAAAGAAAAAGTGATGAGGCGGTAAAATTATGAGGTTTCAAAATTTTGGGTGGCAAGAGTTTTATGAATCAAGTAGGCAAAGGTATACAAATTTTCCCCTTATATTTGAAATCAATAACAATTAAAAGACTTTTATTCTTACAGTTTTTTCCCCTCGTGTCACTTGTTGGAAATATTTTATTCAATAAACAAGTTTTGATACAATAGATAATAACTCGAATAATTTGCAACATAAAAATAAAAAATAAAAAGTTAAGAACGACTTGACAATGCTATAGAATCACATTGCAAAAGTGTTGTCCTTAAAGGTTGATTTAAGCCACTATATTAAAACTCAGTGCTGCTGGTTCTCTTAGCCAAACAACCCCAATGATTAGACCATAGCGTCTACTTTTATGATGGACTCACTTCCACTGATGGAGGTTCAAGAACAACCTTCTAATGTCTTTCCATAAAATAAATATAAATTGTAGAAAAATGTGTGGGAGATAAAGAGAATAGAAATGATGTATTTGAAAATATAGAGTAAAAGAAACTTATAGGTATGTGTGTTGTAATGGGTATTATATATAGGCCAATAATGAGAATAATAATTTGTGGTTATTGGTTAGGCAAAAATACATTTTTAGTTCCTACATTTTAGGCCAATTCTATTATTTTGTACCTAAATTGATTTTTTTTTTTTTTTTTTGGGGTTCTGGATAGTGCCATGCTGTCATTTATGAGGGGGTCGGTGGGACACAGAAGCAAGTATTTGAGTGAGTGACCGAAGAGTCAAGGAGGAAGAATTATGAAGGCCCGAGTGGTCCACCGACGTATTGATGGTGGACACGTGGAGGGGGCGGAATGCGGTGAGAGCACAAATGAGTAGCAAAAGAAAATCGTCAATAATGTAACGCAAAGTGGAATGTACAAAGTTTTTTTTTTTACAAGTTTGGTATAAAATTTTTAGTCTATATATTTTTATTATGGACAAATTTTAGGTACAGTACCTTAAGTGCTGATCCTTAAATTCTCCTCTTAAAATTCAGCCATGTGACTATTTAATTTAAAAATATACTTTCTTCCCATAAAAAAAAATTCTTATAACAAAATCTTAAAATGGGAACTTAAGAAATAGCATCTAAGTACTGTTTCTAAATGCTGTAATCACTACTGACTTAATAAAACATCTCTTCGGACATTCATGCATGGAGTTGTTCAAGCATTAGTTCATGTTATCATCACTGCACGTAACCTAGCCAACTATTCTGTGCTTCATAACCAGCCCAGCTCTTTTGCCCATTCTCTACAAATTCATTGTTCTTGGTTTGTTGGGCCTTTGACCCATATCCTTTGGACTTGGGCTACAAAAACATCACCCTACAGTTATAGTATAATGATAAAGCATACACAAAAACATGAAGAAAAATTAACGTTGTTCAGCCTTAAATGACCTACATTTACAGCAAAAAGCTTATATTTACTCTTAAGCTTTGTATGGTACTATGAAACCATACACTGCAAATCCTGTTGGATGCACATGATGATTGAGGCTTGAATGATGAAGACGATGAATATCATACTTGTGGCAACTAATGATTATAGGCATGCCCTGAAAAACTATGTCTGAAGATGATAGAGCCTCGTGGCTAGAAATATAGCTAATAAAGGCTACATATTAGAGGCATGGTATGAGTGACGTGGCTTGAAGGGGATAAAGATTTATGAAGCACGGGTGTGTTTTTGGATTTAGGTATGGGTGTAGTTGCAGATGTGGGACTCGGCAATTTTTGAAAAAGTAGAATACACCTTTATATAGAGAAATGTTGGTTGACTAATTTCGTTTCTTTCAATCAACTTGTATTAAAAAAGAATTTAACATTATGATAATAATTGGTTAGCTACATGGGTTAAAGTTGTACTTGTTGACTAGTCACAAAAACTAACACCAAGTTGAGCAAAAACAGAAAAAAAAAGGGGAGACAATCTCTCCTCAAAAGCCAACAACAATCTCTCTCTCTCTCTCTCTCTCTCTCTCTCTCATGTTAAATGCAAAATAGGTTCTGTGGCGTGACAGCCAAAGCCCATGAACAATCAACAAAGCCAACCTATTAGTCGTAAATTATCTCAACAGTACAATAGTTAATAATACATAAATGGTACAATTGAGAAGTTATAAGAAAATTACAGTACTCTCTCAACACATTCACACTTTGTTGTTTCCCTTTGCCTTCACGTGATTTTGATTTTTACAAAGTCCAACAACGGCAATGCTTCATTTTCAGCCCTTTAAACTTTTCTTCATCTCCTTCTTACTTATCTTCACCTTAGTAATTTCTTCTTCTTATTCACAACCAAACGATGTGCAAGCGCTTTTATCTTTTATTCACAACCAAACGATTTCGGCATTTTTTGGCCGTTTTGGTCAGTTTCGGCCGCTGGTCGATACAACCCAATTCTAGCCGAATTGGCATGAATCGAAGTCGAGTTGGCACGAATTGGAGCCGAGTCAGCTCGAATCCAAAAAAAAAAAAACTTAGACGTTGCATCGACGCGTGGGCAGCGGTGTCGGTAGCCGCACCTTGCGTCGGGCCGCATCAAACTTCGGTACGGCACCCTCCCAGCCGCATCGGTGCTTCCTAGATAAAAGATATGTGACTAGAAAGAAAGTTATTTAGGAGGCCATCAGTGATACTAGTCAAGATGATCGTTGACACTTGATCAGAAGGAAAGTTGAAAACTAGGTATAGAAAGAAAGAAGCACATGCTCATTATCAAAAAATGGTTGATTTAGATGTTGTCCATGATATTGAACAAGGGTAATGTTTGTTACATACACTGTATTACACACTTTTTTTTTTCTTTTTTTTTGGTTTTTTGAAACTGAAATAATAAGTTGACGATACAACTTAAGCACACATTTGCTGTAGTAGGGACTAGGGAGTCCTTAGTCTTTTATATCATCCTAGGAGAGCCTTTAGCCTTTGTTAATGCTTCAATACGTCTCATTACATATTCATAAGTTTGCCCTTAATTGCTAGCAATATTTTTGGAAAAAGTATGAGGTCTTGATTTGTTATTAGTTTACATGTGTATAGTTGGGATAAGCCCTAGGCCTTCCTGGATGAAATGACCATTTACATAGGTTATAAAAGTGTTAGTCACATCTATGCTATACCCTAAATGGACTAATTTAGTCACAATTAATGCTCATTGTAATTGTTGATACAGCCTTGGTTAAGCTACTATGCCCGATATAACACACACCTACAAAACACACGCTTAATCAATATCCAATCAATTTGAGGCATCATAGGATGGTTTGAGTTGAAGTGGAGGATGGAAGAGAGGGTGTCAATTGGGCTGGCCCTACCACTAGGCCAATTAGGCGATCACCTAAGGCCTCCAAGTGGAATGAGGCCACCCAAATTTTAACCAATAATAATATTTTTATACCTATAAGAGTATTGATTAGGTTAAAATATTAACCAATAGATTGAAAAAAAAAAAATCAATGGATACAACAAAATGTTGCATAATTTTACAATATTTTTAAATTAAAATGCCAAATCACACATGGGCTCACCACAATCTTTAATTTATTTTTTTTTCTATGCTAATTTAGAAATGTTGTGAAATTGTTGTGTCCCTAGTGATAGGCCACAAACTGAATGACCACTTGTGATTAAACAAATTAATTAATTAGCCAAGTTATTAATTAATCAATTTAACATGCAAACACGTGATAGCACAAATAAATCACCAATAAACTAATTATGCAGCGGAAAATAAATGACACGGTGATTTGTTTACGAATGGGGAAAAATCTTACGGCAAAAACCCCACCGGGTGATTTTCAGGTCACCACTCTCGAAACTCCACTATTATCACAACAAGTGGTTACAAGTAAAGGAATCCCAAGTACCTTACCTACCTACAGTTGAACCCTTACCCTAATACCCAATTGAACTTGTTCTGTAGTGACAGTTTCCCTTTTTGATGCACTGCTCCCAAGTATGTGACTAACCAATGTGCGGATCCCAGTACGTGACTTCAACACCAACTGAAAGAGAGGTTGGCTGCAAAGCTATTCAGTTCATCCTACATGATAAAGATCAAGAAGATGCTTGGTCACAAAACCCAAAGGTGCACATACACAACAACTTCTTTAGAAGAGATGACCTAGGGCAAGAACTTCGTTTCTGGTCACAATTTGCTTCAACAGAGTTTTCTCAATGCTTGTACAATTTGTGTACTATTTGACGGCCCTAAAAACAATCCTTTTATATGTCTTGGGGTAGGAGAAAAGAAGGACCAAAGACACATTCACGGATCCCAAGAAATCATATCAGAATTCTGAATTTCTTAAATCTCGACAGATAGGAGGTGTCGAGAAGCTGTCGAGCAAGTGTTGAGCTTATGGGCTTGAGACAGCTTTCTTAAGCTCGATAGATGTAGCTGTTGAGCTTTATTGAATTTGCACTATCAGCTTGTTTTCTTGGACAGACTTGATGACTTCAACACTTGATCTTGAAATCTTGTTTCTTGAAGTATTAAAAACACCTAGAACTACCCAATTACAAGTAAAGTGCGTTTTGTCAAAGGACTAGCCAATTACATAAAAGAATGACATATGTTCTTTAACAAGTGAAACACATATGTCCTAACAATTTCTCCCTTTGGCAATTCGTGACAAAATCACAACAAACAAATGAACATATGAGAGAAGTCATAAATCACTCAACTCATATTTACTTGTTGAATATAATAAAATCTATCCTAATATAAACTCTTGAAAAACTTTGCAAGAAAAGAGTTTATGGCAAGTAGACTTTGACAACCTGTATTTCTGAAACATTTTAAACAAAACTCATTAAGGAATCTTAGTGTGAAACAGAAATAATAAATTGCATAAAAGTATAAAAAAACATGTGTATAAAGATAGAAAAGAAATAATACATGAAGAGATAGGTGAAAGAAACATACATCTACATATAAAGAATACAAGTACAATGTATGTAAAACTGGTCACAAGACCTCATATATAAGAACAATGTATCTAAAAAGTAAGAAAAGAAAAGATACATCATGTCCTCACTACATCCCTCAACTATCAATAGTATCAACACTCCCCCTAACAAAATGTCCTATACTAACTCTCCTCTTAAGATGACTACTCTCATATCCTAAAACTATTCCCCCTTTTTATCACGAGTGACAAAGAGTGGAGTGTCAAGTAGATATCTCATCAGTAGAGCTAGCATCTCCATCATCATCATCCGAAGCATCATTGTCCTCGTCATTATCATCCTTAGAATCAGAAGCCGCTAGAGGAGGTGGTGAAGGAGTAGCCTTAGGAGCAAAACCACCCATGGTCGCCTGCCGTCGTGCAATACGATCAACACAAATATTCACTTGATACAACTTAGTGGAGAGTGTATCGAGGCGAGCATCCATGCACTGCAGTTGCGCCATGATGTCTCCAAGTGAAACATCGCTCATAGAGGAAGAAGGAGCTAATGTAGAAGGAGTAGATCAGGACGGAGCTAAACGGGAGGGAGGAGTGGAATCCGACTTTCTCGACCTAAACTGAGCCTTACTATGTCTTACGGTAGCGGCATCTATGGCACACATGAAAGTGAAATGGTTGGACATGAGAAAAGGAAAAAAATGGCGTATGATTCTCGTGATAGCAGAAGGAAAAATGAGCTTATTATGGGTTGCCGTATCCAAATGAACATCTATAATAGACAAAATGAAATGAGAAGGAAAGTTTATGGTAAGATGCTTAAAGAGGGATAACAAAATTGAGCATGAGGCATTGTGATAGAGTTGTAGTGAGAAAGCGGATGGAGTACAAAAGTCATCACCGTGTTTAAGAATCTAGAACCTTTAGTAAAAGGCTGACATGATGTGCACTGACGCTCACCCCACTCCGAAGGGTGCTCACAGAAACTAGATATGAGCTCATCCTTGGACACAGTTCTCAGACGCTCACAAGAAGGATAGTTAGGAAACTCTATCCTAGGAACCCGAAGCACATCTATAACAAGCTGCAGTGTGACAAGGATATGCGTGCTTCGAACGCGAGTGAAAAAGAGAGGTACTGAACGATCAATCCAGTGCATGTTGGAGTAAAACTCCTGAATGAGCACTAGAGGACATGTGACCGGGACGTCACACAGTGACTCCCATCCCCTACTATGAACGACAGAAGGAAGGTCAGTGTCGGCAAAGTCCACCAAAATGACTTGGCATTCCGAATGAACACCTCGCTAGAAAAGTTCTACGAAACCGAAGATTAAGAGGAGCAGAATCAGAAGATGAAGAAGCTCCAGAACGCAGAGGGTTCTGAGCCGGAGTAGATTTATGCTTAGGTGCCATAGACACTACTAATGTTAATAGAGAGAGAGAGAGAGAGAGAGAGAGAGAGAGAGAGAGAGAGAGAGAGAGAGAGTCAGAAAAGTCCCAAAGCAATTCAAATATAACAAGTATATTGAATAGAGAGTACGTATGCATGGAGATGCATGAACATGTGACATGCAAAAGAAATTCCATTATGGGCTTAGCCCAATCCAAACCTACCAGCACACAAACATAGTACACACATCTAAATGCATGAAAATATCATTCTAATGCAAATATGATGCAATGCATGACATTTTGAACACATTTAAATGAATACCCATCCCAAAATTTCAAGAAAAACTCATTAATTTTGAAAAACCCCAAAATTTTTCAAAAACCCCAAAACCTAAGATTCAAAACATGAAATGCATGAAGAATGAAGGAAAAAGAGATCATACCAAGTGATTTGAAGCAAGGAAGAGTCGAAAATCACGTGGGTTGAAGGTTTTGAGAGAGAAAACTGGGTTTGGGAGGTGAACAGTCACAGACAGATTGAGAAATGAGAACCGGATTACGAACAGGGCTTATATAGCATCCTCAATAAATCTTGACAGATGAGGTATCAAGAGGTGTCGAGACATCTGTTGAGGAAGGTGTCGAGAAAATGAACACCAGAACCAATAACAGAATCTCAATCGATCCACCAGGTGTCGAGAAGGTATCGAGAAGACATAAACTTTCTCGATTGATCCACCAGGTGTCCAGGAGGTATCGAGATTGCGATAAGAAAAATCTTGAGAAGCTTGACAGATAGCTAGGTATCGAGGAGGTATCGAGGAGGTGTCGAGCTTGCTTTTAAAAATAGTTTTTCAAGAAGTGAAAAACACAGACATGAATGCAATTCAACATACACCTCAATCGATGATCCAATCAACATATTAAGCTCTCAAAATCATCTCTCAATAAGAATTTAAGCACATGGATCCTCAAAAACACACACACACACACACACACACACACACACAACAAGTCTAACCAATTTTATATTTCAAAAATAAGTCAAGACAGTTTAGTGAGCATACATTAGCACATGTAAAAACTTGTGATGGCCAAATCACATTGTACCTGCATATGTATCAAGAGTAGCAAACAATATTGCGTGTTGTGCGTGAAAAACATCGCAAGATTGCATGTGTGTATACATGTTATGACGATCTGAGATATGAGAAAATAACTTTAACTCACACACAATCATAACTATTTGATGGGGACTATCACCTTTGAGGTATATTCTATAACTCTCACATCTCTTAGAAAATACGCTTGCAATCATATTTAAAGCATTTTAATCTTTTTGCTTTTTATTTTCTTTGCATATTTTCTTTTAAGCATATCATGCATGGGCATATATAAGAGAGAAAAGAAATATCCAACATGTTAAGCATAGACATTGCACTTTTGTTATGTCGAAGCATACAGGTGTCTATGACACTGCACTTTTGTTATGCTGAAGCATACATGTGTCATATTATGATTGGCAGGCAACAGTGGTAAGATGGTTATTTATACCTTTCTTTTAAGATTTTCTAGTCTTACCCGTAAAAAAAAGTGATATGAGTGTTAAGTCCAAGAGATAACTTAATCTTACTCATCACAAACAAGAGCCACAAAACTCACTTGCTTAGTTGTGCATAGAGATGCTCATCTAAGTTACAAAAGATTCAAAGTTTATAAAACTTTATTTCAATGGCCATCCAAGGTACACAAATACCAATGTACATATAACACACACTGTTTTTGTATTTTTCAAATTTTCAATTTTTTTTAATTTTTATATCAAAAACAAAATAAACAAAACTGAAAATAAACAATAAAAAACATGTTATCAAAGCAAAGCATAAAATTAGACTGATTGAAAAAAAATGCAAAACACACAAGTAATGCAAAAAAAAAAAAAAAAAAAAAAAAAAAAAAACAAGAAGATAGAAGAAAGTGATAAAATCACTTAGAGTCCTTTTTCTTTCACACCTTTGAAGAACCTTTTCTTTGATTGAACCCTTGAACCGGTGGTAAGGGAGAAGAATTGAACCCGTTCAAGTTTGAAAGGAACATGAGGGCTTTCAGAAGATCTCCAAGAGAAGCAAGAGAGGATTGAAGCTGATTTTGACTTTCAGATGCTATCATGCCATTGCTCTGTTGAGTGGCTAACCACTTATAGCAATTTGGTCGTGTATGACCTGTAGCTCCACAATGATGACAGAGATACTGCTTCTTTTGTTTTGACTTTTGAGAGTTAGCCTTCTTAGCCCTAGGGTTTTTAATATCTTTCTTATCCTGTTTAGAGGGTGCTCCTAAGATAGATTTACCCTTATCTAGGTTCTCACTAGCTAATTCAGTTTTAACATCAGTGTTTTCAATTTAAGTATTATTAGCAGGAAAAACAAAGACAGTAGCATTAGTAGAAGTAGTATTAGAGGAAGAAAAACCATACCTTAAACCTGTTCGATTCAAAGCAAATTTTTAATTGCTGAGCATCTCATCAAGCTTTGCACTTGAAGTCCTCTCCAATTGAGCTCTGACTTGAAACAGCTCCGCTTCAAGCTTCTTGGTCTTCTCAGCCAAGAAATTGTTCTCAAACCTCAGTGCACCAATTGTTTGATTAGCTTCATCAAACTTTATGGAAAGCTCTTCACGATCAAGTTCCACATCACTGAGCTTCTTGGTGGCCAGCCTATACAGTTTCTCATGCTTCTCAGAGAGCTTATACAGTTTCTCATAGGCTGAATGGATATCATCTTGATCATCCATCTTCTCACACTTAGAATCCACCAATTCTTCTTCTTCTTCCACTTCATCAACAATCCCTTCAGTAGGATTGACTGTGGCAGTGAAGGCATTTAAGATTCCGTCATCCTCATTATGGGAATCATCTTCAAACTCAATGTCACTCAAGGTTGCAGTGAGTGCCTTACTCTTCCCTATGCTCTTGAGATATGTGGGGCATTCATACTTTATGTGACCGAATCCATGACATACAAAGCACTTTGGTCCTGTAGGAACAATGTACTGACCACTATCCTTAGCATCATTTTTTCCTTTGTCTTGCCCCTTAGACGGAAAGGAATTGGATTGTCTGCGGTCCTTATCGAAGCTCCTTCCATTGGCATTCTTCATAAACTTCTTGAACTGTCTTGTAATGTAGGATTTCATCTTGGAATCTTCATCATCAGAAGACTCATCTGTGTCACTGCTTTTTGCCTTCAAGGCCATGCTCTTACCTTTACCAGTCTTGCCAATTCTGGTCAACCCTAGCTCATAGGTCTGCAAGTTTCCAACCAGCTCAGTCAAAGGAATCTTATCAATATCCTTTGATTCTTCTATTGTCGTAATCTTGGCATGGAATTTCTCGGGTAGAGATCTGACCACTTTCCTTATAATCTTGAGTTCAGGAATGGTTTTCCTAAGATTGAAAGTAGAGTTCACTATGTCCTTTAACTTGACATAGAACTCATCAAACAACTCATCCTCCTCCATCTTAATCTCTTCAAAGCTTGTAGTGAGCCTCTAAAGCTTTGAATCCTTGACAGCATTTGTACCTTCATAGGTTGTTTGGAGGATGATCCATGCTTCCTTTACTGTTTCAGTAGAGGATATCTTCTTGAATTCCTCATTGGTGACTGCGTTAAATAGGGCATTCAACGCTCTGCTGTTGAAGTTTGCTGCCTTGATCTTGGCTTTATCCCAATCCGCCGGCACTTCTTTTGGCTTAGTCCAGCCAATCTCTACAGCTTGCCACACTGTTTCATCTAAAGACTACAAGAAAGCTCTCATGTGTACTTTTTAGTATGCATAGTTAGTGCCATAAAATAAAGGAGGTATGATTAATGACTGTCCTCTATCTATGACAAACAGGGGTTAATGGATCAACACAGCAAAGATTAAACCTAATCAGAGTGTGCCTGCTCTGATACTACTTGATAGGCCACAAACTGAATAACCTCTTGTGATTAGACCAATTGATTAATTAGCCAAGTTATTAATTAATCAATTTAACATGCAAATGCATGGTAGTACAAACAAATCACCAATAAACTAATTATGCAGCGAAAAATAAATGACACGGTAATTTGTTTACGAATGGGGAAAAAACCTTACGGCAAAAACCCCACTAGGTGATTTTCAGGTCACCACTCCCGAAACTCCACTATTACCACAATAAGTGGTTACAAGTAAAGGAATCCCAAGTACCTTATAAACCTACAATTGAACCCTTATCCCAATACCCAATTGGACTTGTTCTATAGTGACAGTTCCCCTTTTTAATGCACGGCTCCCAAATACGTGACTAACCAATGCGTGGATCCTAGTATGCGATTTCAGCACCAACTGAAAGAGAGGTTGGCTGCAAAGTTTTTCAGTTCATCCTACACAATGAAGATTAAGAAGATGTTTGGTCATAAAACCCAAAGGTGCACATATATAGCAACTTCTTCAGAAGAGATGAATTAGGGCAAGAACTTTGTCTCTGGTCACAATTTGCTTCAATAGAGTTTTCTCAATGCTTGTGCAATTTGTGTACTGTTTGACGGCCCTAAAAACAATCCTTTTATATGTCTAGGGTTAGGAGAAAATAAGGTCCAAAGACACATTCACAGATCCCAAGAAATCAGATCAGAATTCTGAATTTCTTAAATCTCAATAGATAGGAGGTGTCGAGAAGCTATCGAGCAGGTGTCGAGCTTATGAGCTTGAGATAGCTTTCTTAAATTTGATAGATGCAGCTGTCGAGCCAGCTGTCGAGCTTTAATGAATTTGCACTACCAGCTTGTTTTCTTGGACAGACTTGATGACTTCAACACTTGATATTAAAATT
Organism: Quercus suber; assembly: GCF_002906115.3. NCBI lineage: Eukaryota > Viridiplantae > Streptophyta > Magnoliopsida > Fagales > Fagaceae > Quercus > Quercus suber. The sequence continues at coordinate 651,622 of NW_027069661.1, forward strand.
TTGTTTCTTGAAGTATTAAAAACACCTAGAACTACCCAATTACAAGTAAAGTGCGTTTTGTCAAAGGATTAGTGAATTACATAAAAGAATGACATATGTTCTTTAACAAGTGAAACACATATGTCCTAACACCTAGCATTAATCAAAAGAAATCGTTTATAATATATGGTCACAACATTTTCACAAAAAATCCTGGGTGACAATTAGGGGTGAGCAAAAATTGATTTGCATTGTCAAAACTGCTTGAAACCATAGAGACCGCATTGAAGAAATATCTACTGACAAAGTTGAACATGGCAAGTGAAGGCCAGTGCTTTCTCCGACACTGGTACGGTTTATTGGTCAAAGGCAAAAAGACAAAAGCGAACCGCCCCTTATATATATATATATATATAAGACTCTTCATGTTGCACTACTACTCTAGAACTCCTCTACGCTCTACCTCTTTAGACTTTAGAGACTTTTCATGTTCTCTACACCTCTTTTTCCTAATCCAAATGCCTCTTCATTGAAGCCTACACCAATTAAACCCTAACCTTCATCATTGTCACACCAACCAAACTCGAACCTAGGTGCCAAATCTCTCCACCATTGTCCAAACAGGTGCCAAATCTCTCTCCCTCTCATTGCAATTGAAGCATATTTGATGTGGGTTTTATTTTTTGTGGGTTTTGGTGTATAGATTGAGGTTTTGGTGTTTAAATCTTAGGTTCTTTTGTTTTTGTTTTTGTTTTTGCTTTTTTGTTTTGTTTTGTTTTGTTTTGTTTTTGTTTAGATCTTAGGTTTTGGTGTTTAGATCTTGGATTTTTTATTTGAGATTTGTGGGTTTAGAACTCAGATTTTTAGATTTCTCTCTTGTGGTTGAATCTGGGGCAAACCAACTTCCAAATTGATGACAACCGCACTGGTGGAGGTTGGAAAATTGACCTTTAGTGGTGATGAGCGGTGGCAGCAAAGGGGTAATCGACCCCTAAGGTCCGGTGGCAAATTTGTCCAAGAATCACGCCGATTGCACTGTGCATAGCACTAGTGACAATCTATTATTGATAGGTAAAAATGAGATGTCATATCTGTAAGGGACCATCGTTCACTCATTTTCCCTAAGGTTCGGTGGCAAATTTGCCCAAGAACCAAGCCGATTGCACTATGCATAGCACTAATAACAATCTGTTATTGATAGGTAAAAACATGATGTCAAATCTGTAGGGGACCATTGTTCACTCTTTTAAAAAAAAAAAAAAGTATTTGTAGCTTTACACACACACACACACACACACACACTAGTTGTTAATAAAAAAGAAAAAAAAAGTTTTGTGAAAAATTAAACAAGTCTCAAAAGGCTTCTCTAGATAATTTGTTATTAGTAATGAACATAATATAATAAAAAATGGTGAAAATGTAAAAAAAAAAAAAAAAAAAAAAAAAAATTCCAAAAAAATTTAGATGAATAACTCTCACCTATAAGCAAGAAATTCATTAAAAAAAAAATCAAATTTCTTTGCATCTAAACAAATTAGAATAAATTTAAAGTAAAAAAATTATTTAATTAAATTTAAATATATAAAAGGTCTTAATTTAAACATCGCCTTAGGCTCCAAAATTCCTTGAGCTGCCTCTGGGTGTCGAGGATGAGGCAAGTGTGGGATGTGGGAATCTTGAGTGTCTTGGGGAGGATAGTTGAGTGGATCTAGGGTGTTGTGGAGGCAAATGAGAAGAAGAAATTCGTTCTCTATTGAGGAGAGAAGCTTGTTTTTTTTTTTTTTTTTTTGGGTATAGGGAAAGATGATAAGAATTTTTTTTTTCTTTGAGGTCTTGAATTGCACTACTACATTCAAAAGTGAAATAGTCAAACTTTTTTTCTTGGTTGATAATTTAATAGTTGGAGATAAGAGAATTTGAATCCTAGTTGTCCCCATTGGAAACACTAGAGGCTAGGAGGTGCCAACCAATTGAGCACAAGACTCTTGGCCAAAAGCATATAGTAGCCAAACTTGTAGCAATTGTTACATTCTACTCGCAACTTTTCATATCTCCTTTCATTACTTCTTAGAGCGTTTCTTCTACCGTGATCATGACCTCTTTGAATTCTTGGACCTTGATCTCCAGCTTATCACTTGTCACTTATAGAAAGTTTTGCTTGTAACATTTTCTCTATTGCTCCACTTGTACTTCTAATTAGCCTTTCTTCACGGGCTTGAAATGACACGAGTTCATCAATAGTCATTGGTCTTGATGTTCTTAGGCACTTCAATGGCCATGACAACATGTTCAAATTTGTCTCTAAAGGGTTAAGGATCTTTTCAACGATATGAAGATCTTCATCATATCTCTCCATTTAATTTGTAATCACCGAAACTCGTTGTGAAATAGTCCGAAATTGACTTGGACTCCATGTGAAGTGCTTTGGACTCTTAGCTTATTGTTTGTAGGCGAATCTTCTTGACTTTATCAATGACTTTGTGAGAGGTTTCAAGAATCTCCAATGCTTGTTTTGAGGTGGTTGCATTTGTCAATATTTTGAACATAACATCGTCCAGTGATTGATAACGAGTGTAAGGGCTTGTTAAGCCTTCTTACTAGCCTTCACCAATACATCCTTTTGAGTTGGATTTTTAAAGTGGCTTCATCCTCTGGCTCCACTTATACTATCTCCCTTCTCCCCAACTCCAAGAATCTTGTGATCCAAACAAAGCTTTCATTCGAATTGTCCAATTGTCAAAAGTATTACCTTTCGTAATTAAGGTGAGAAAATTGTAATGAAAGCATTCCATTTATTGCCATATCTTTCACAATTCTATGGCTCTAATACCACTTTGTAGGAATTTGAAGGCACAAATGCTTAGTAGGAAAATAAGAAAAAAACTCAATATCATTAGAACACTCAAATATTTTGGAAGCAGTTAAGGACTATCATTTTTTTTTTTTTTTTTTTTGGCTTACTACATTTGAGTAGATTAGTGTTATGGGATGACATGCTGGTGATGGAAAAAGTCCATAAGATAAGGGGGAACTAGTAGAACTTGTTTGTGGCCATAGAGAGATAGATGTTGGGTTTCAAATAATATTATCACCAAAACTATTAATTGAAAATAGCAATCACATATAAGAACATGAATATTTACGTGGAAAACTCTTTCTTCTTGAAGGAAAAACCACGGGAAAAACTTCGAATAATTTCACTATTATCAAATCAATTACAATATCTCTTGTGTATGTCTTACAGGGAAAGAAAAATTTCTCTTATTTTTCTTTGCTCTCACATACACTAATTATTTCTCTCAAAGGCAGAAACACTTTGCTCTCTTGTCCCTATTTAAACCACATGACAAATTTTGAATAATTTCATTATTATCAAATCAATTACAATATTTTTTTGTGTATGTTTCACGGCTAAAGAAAAATATCTTTTATTTTTCTTGGCTCTCACACGCATTAATTATCTCTCTTAAAGGCGGTAACACTTTACTCCCTACTCTCTATTTTATTCTTCACGCGTCTTCTTTTTCTCTAAGTGGCACCCTCTTGCCTGCTCTCTTCTCTTCTCTTCTCTTATGCGGCAAACCTTGTTGCTGCTCTTACCCCAATCTTATGCGGCACCCTAGTCCTTGGCTTTATAAACAAGTTTGCCGCCCCACATGAAACCTAGGAATACATGGATTCCTAACACTAGTTTAAGTAAAATTCTTGTCATGCATGTGGCTACTTGCTGGCCAACTTTAGACAAAACCATTAAGAAATTCTAGTCTTATGTGGGCTGGAACAATATGCATTGATGCACCCAACAACATATACTCACATGTGAGAGGAAGATTGTTGGGAATACAAGTGTGAGTGAAATCTCATATTAAATAATAGGCGAAAATGCACTTTTAGTCCCTACATTTTGGGTCTATTTCTATTTTGGTCCCAAAATTGATTTCTTTGCAAATTTCATCCCTAAAATTTGAAAGTCGTTTTTAAAATCGTCCTTTCCGTCAACCAACAGACGGAACCCTCCTACGTGGCAGACGGATATCCACGTGTCAAGCCCACCTATTAAAATAATAATATGTTAACATATGTGGCAAGCCCAGTCACCCTAAACATGCACATGCCCCTCACGTGAGGGACTTTTCAGCTTCCCGCGCTCCCAGCCCTCCCACGTGACCCCACAACTGCTAGAGGAAAATATTCTTCATTGGGGTCTCTGGCAATTGCAACCATCAGTTGGCCCCCTATCTTGGTCTTTAGGTGACAAGCATCCAACCCAATTATTGGCCTACAACCTACCCTAAACCCCTGCTTACACCCAGACCAGCATATGTAAAGTCTCTCAAAATAAGGTAGACCAGCCTGTAAGTTCATCTCAGCTGCTAAGTCACCTTCATTGAATGTGTGTGTCTTCATTACAACTGTACTGCCAGGGCTGGACCTCCTCAGTTCTGCACAGTAATCCCACAATTGATTGTACTGCTCTACATAGGACCCATCAACAAACTCTTGGGCCTTTTCCCTAGCCCGGCTGGCTTTTCCTGCACTAATATTTACAACATACTTCTCATGCACAACCTCTTGAATTTGCCTTAGTTTAATATCAGGTTGTCTCCTCACCTTCTTCATCAACTTCTTTGCAATGAAGTTGGCAGAACACCTAGGGTTTTTGTAGCTCCTAGTGCATGTGTGCTCCATGTTCAGGGTCTTCAGCTGCCAGCTCATCTCCCTTGGCAGCTTTGCAAGGTAAGCTGTAAATTTACAAGGAGGTTGGCATTTGGCTCTAACCCTAACTTTGTCATTCTTCACAAACTTCACCCCCCATCCACCTTTCACTGCATACTCAGTAATGGCCTCCTTGAACTGCTTAGCTGAGGTAAATAACATGTGCTTCTCAAATACCAAGTCATCAGGATTGGACACAGGTCTAAACACAGGAAATGTCTTCCTCTTTCTTCTGACATTGTCCACAACTGTTTCATTGACAGTAGCATCACTTTCACTGTCATAAATTCCATCACCCTGAAAGCCACCATCAGATGCTGACTCACTTAGGCTCAACAGTTCCTCAGTAGTGTAGTCAGAGTTCATTACCCCATCCCCTATCTGTTCACGCATGTGCATCAGGTCCTCACTGTCACTGCTTGCACTATCTTCACCCACATTTCTCTGGTTGGGGTTCATTGATCCTGCCCCTTCTACATCACTGTCCTCAGAACTGTCATTACTGTCAGTGGTGACAGCCCCATCCTGTTGTGGTTCCTCTACAATTGGTTCCTTCCCTGGTCTCCTGCACTCAAGTATTTCCACTTCATCATCATTATCATCATTCCTATCACCTGTATCCCTTGCACCACCACTGCCAAACTCATCACCATCCCTACCACCATCCCTACCACCATCCCTACCACTAGCACTGCCACCAGCCCTACCACTACCACTGCCACCATCCCAGTGAGCATCACAACCATCCCAATTAGCAAAAAATTCACCCCAGTCATCATTACCATCATCGGAGTCATCATCCTCAAAATTATCACCACTACTGGCATAATAGCCCTGTCCATTATAATAACCATCACAAGAACGTTCAAGCTCACTAGAGCTGCAACTCTCAAAATCACTAACAACAAAAGGGTCATCATGATCAGGCCCTACAACAATATCTACAGGCACACCATTACCATCATTAATAAGTATAGGTTCATAAACTGGGTGCTCTACATAGACATGAATCTGTCCATGACCCTTACCAACTTAGTCATTGCCATTGCATCATGATCATCCTTAATTAGGTGGAACACCCCATCCTCCTCATTATCCTCAGGGCTTCTATACCATAGCCTACTCACATGTGTATACCCAAACTCTCTACAGATGGACTCAATTTCTACCTTAGACCACTTGTCAGGATCACAATCATCTACTACCCCCACCTCACCCCCCACATACTTCTGAGGATTTACATCAAAATACCCACCATGATGCACATACAAAGTAAAGAGCTCGTCCATTCTGCATGCATGAGATATATAGTCAACATTATTTAAAACCAAACCAAACCAAACCAAACAGTCAACATTATTTAATCAACATTATATAATCAACTACTCAGAAAACCAAACCAAACAGTCAACATTATTTAATCAACATTATATAATTAACTACTCAGAAAACCAAACCAACATTATTTAATTAAACCACTAAAGACCACTAAAGGCTACATCTTAGTAAACTACATCTTCATGCAAATAGTGATAAAGTCATAAACAACCAATTAAATAGTGGTCCCTACGCATATTGAGTGTGTCAAAAAAGTTAGAGAGAGACATATATAATGTGCAAAAGATACAGAGAGAGACTAAGTGACAAAGATACATGCACAGAGAGAGAGAGATAAAGTGGATAGAGCTACCTTTTCGAGCTTAAACCCACTGCTACAATCTTGAAACTGCTGCAGGTTTTGGATTGAAGCTCCAACCTTATCACAGTCTCCCTCGTTTTCTTCAGTTCTCAGTGCTACAATCTTGAAACTGCTGTAGAGAAATTGATTTTTGTTTCTAGGGATTTCGTTGTCTTAGGGGTGTCTGTTAGTGTCGTCCTGGGTTAGATTCAGAGCTTTCAGGGATCGAGTTGAGGAAGACGACGAGAGGGATTTTAGGGTTTTCAGTGTAATTTGGGGATTTTAATGTGGGATGACTGAGGTAGTTGGAGACCTCCTCATGTGGGGTCACGTGGGAGGGCTGGGAGCGCGGGAAGCTGAAAAGTCCCTCACGTGAGGGGCATGTGCATGTTTAGGGTGACTGGGCTTGCCACATATGTTAACATATTATTATTTTAATAGGTGGGCTTGACACGTGGATATCCGTCTGCCACGTAGGAGGGTTCCGTCTGTTGGTTGACGGAAAGGACGATTTTAAAAACGACTTTCAAATTTTAGGGATGAAATTTGCAAAGAAATCAATTTTGGGACCAAAATAGAAATAGACCCAAAATGTAGNACCCAAAATGTAGGAACGAAAAGTGTATTTTCGCCTTAATAAAATAAGTTAATAAATAGATTTTAATCGGTAAAAATCAACCCCAAGAGTTGGCTAAGCAATTCTTAAAGTCTCATGATATATATGAGATCATGAGTTCAAAACTACTAAGTGTGAGACAGGGGATCTATATATAAGGGTGGCTTGATGCATTTAGAGGCTTAATGCAAAAAATGAATTGGGGTTTTTTTTTTTTTTTTAATATTTAACTATGATTTTTTTATATAAAAATTTAAATCTTACTTAAACTGTATTATCTTGTTTTACATGAAAAATTACTAATTAAAATAAACCATGCAGAATTTTTTTTTTTTTCTTTTTTTTTTTTGGTTGAGAAAGTCTATAGACACATAAAATTTGTCAAATCTTTTTCACACATGTTGATGAGTGGCAAATTGATAGTGGTAACTAGTCAATAAAAAGATAATGTTAGTAATGGACCCAGATAAGAACTAGTAAAAGTTTTTCAACTCAATTGTTGTGAAAAAAGTAAAGAAACTTTTTGTGTATTGCTCTTTTTATTATTTTTTTAGAAATGCTACATTCACAATATTTTCACAACAAATCTTAGGCGTTAAGTTGTTACTCGTTTTGATTGGAACCCACAACAAAAATTACTTTTTTGTATGCCAATAATAACCAGTAACAACTAACAACCTGCGACTAAGGATTTATTGTAAAAATTTTATAACCATAACATTTCTCTTTCTCCCTCTTTTCCTGTTTTTCACTAGATTAAAAAAAATATTATTTTATTTATTGATTAATATTTGAGCTTAATTAATACTATTATAATGAAAAGAAAAGAAAAACTTTATTGGTTAATTTATTGGTTAGCTAATGTTAAGAGAGCACAAGGGCATTTTATCTCTAAGTCCACAAACCATGTACATTGTCCGGACTCAAGGCTATATTATGCTCCAATCCAACCATTTATAGATACTTCATTAAACATTAAGAATCTTACAAGGTATATAAGAAGGACCTCTCCATTAATAGTTTCAACTTCAACGAAAAATCATTTCCCTTGATTTAGGTAGGAGATGCTGCAAACTATTCTGCAGGTGGTGCCCTGGATAATTCAAAATATTTCAGAAATGGTTCCATGAATTCTTACAAAGTGCAAGGACAAATTGTTTTCTATGAAACCTTATGGGATGACACAGATATTTTTTTAGAAAACAGTGTAGAAACCATTATGATCTACCACTAGTCAAGCTCCTATGTCAGAGGAGGTATTGCATGTTTTGGAAACATGCAGACCTTTTCCCCTATGTCAGCCCATTTTATGACAAGATAGAAATGAGTTTTCTTCTTTTATACCCTTGTTTAAGCATCCACAATGTACGTAAAAACATTGGACTTTGTGATCACCAAATCATCACGTTACTTTTGTACCATAATGCAACCAAAGTTGCAAATCTTCAAGTCAGTGGACAAAAAAGCTGCTTCATTAAGTTCAAAAGTGTTTCAAACTACACTAAAATTGGTTCCAATTCCCAAGTCTAGTGTCAATACAGTTTAGGAAAGCATGTGAAACTCAGACAAATTCAGCATAGAAATAGAAGTAAGGTATTCACTACACCTTACATTTAAGCGTAATATATATTTTTATTATAACATTCAACACGCAACTCCAACTCTTAATTTAAGCATAACATACATATATTAACGTTTATTCGCCTTGATTTGCTAAGTGGGTCTAGTGGATTGTAAGTGAATTCTACCAATTTCCTAACAGAAAAATACATCTACAGCACAGTTTAGCTATAACAGGTTAAGAATCCAAGAAAAATTAAATGAAACTTGCCATTCACCTTAACGTATTAAGAGGCTTTTTTTTTTTTTCTTTTTCTTCTTCTTGATATTCTTTGGATTTGCTGGGTATTTGATCAATTGATCCGATTGGAAAGCTTGTGATGTTTTGATATCTTTAGTCCTTAAGAATTTTATTTTATTTTTTGAATTAATTGAATTTAAATGCTGATATGGCACATTTTAATGACAATAAAAATTTTTAAAATTTTATTTCAGTTGCGAAATATGCTTCAAATGTGCCAACAATGCACATAGTTTGCCATGTAAGCATTTTCCGTTAGTAAGTTAACGGTAGGGACTAAATCTATATCTATAATAATAGGTGAAACTGATAAAAACTCAAATTAAAATTTCAAATTAGAGTTCCAATTTTGTGTCATATGTCCAAATTATTTATTCTTAAAGAGTTTTATTTCTAAATTTTAGAATCAAATGTGATATCACATCATAAATATTCATCCAAGTGAGTTATTAAGTACAAAAACCAAATAGTCTTAGAATAAATGAATCGTAAAAATTAAAAAAAAATTAAAAAAAAAAAAGTGCTTCAAATAATAATTAAAAAAAAATAGACAATTTATGTTTTATACCTAATAATATTCTTACAAAAATTTTTAAAAAGTTAACAAAATATAAAAATGACTATCAATAGTTGTAGGGTTAGGATTTGTAACTCAAGCCCAAGAAGTATGGATTATGAGCCCAACGAACCCAGAACAATGAATTTGTAAAGAGTTGGTGAAAAAGCTAGGCTAGTTGTGAATCAAACAGTGATCATCTAAGGTAGTTAAAGAGGAATTAACATGCAATCAGGCTTAAACAACTAAACCAATGAATGTTCGAAGAGGTATTTTATTGAATAAAGATCATTACAATTCTTAGAGCTACAGTAAAATTGTATTTTTCTTCTTTTTCTCTCTTTTTCTTTTTTTTTTTTTCTTTATCAAAGGCTTCTTCCCTTTATATAGCATCCTCCCCCTTCATCTTCATCGTCCACCTAGTCTTCATCTAAGCATCCACTTGAGTATATGTCATGTCAAGTCTCCTTTTTAGTTTTCTGTGAGTGGTGGTAGCTGAGATTACACTGTTCAAGGGTCTTCTCCACATAAATGCGGCCAGAAAAGTAGCTGTAACGCATTAAACACGGTTGTAGCAGCTTTTCCGTTTAGATATTTCTTCGTTCTTATCATCTCCAGACATGCTTAGAGTTTATCTCCGTTATTGGAACTGTTAGGAAGATCATTCTGACCCTCCAAATATTTGATTGATCAAGAATATTCGTATCCGAGGAGGAAGACCTCTTCGGACAACTGATGACCTCTTCGGAATGCATCCCTCATTCACTTCCAGGTATGATTCTTCTACATGGACCCATTCCCAGATATTTTCCTCTCTTCGGACATCCAGTAGTCTTCGAATAGGGCCCCAGGCCCAATACATTAGGCTGGGCTTTCACCCCCCCACAATAGTATTTAAATTATATATATGAGAATTATATTATACATCTTATTGTATATATTTAAATGTATCCATGCATATGCATGGTATTACAAACTAGTATATACTAAAAGCCAAAGCTTAGAGAAAACCCAATTAAATTTCAATTGGATTCTCAATTTTGTGCCACGTGTTCCATCTAATTTTTAATTTTTATGCCAAGTGAATTATTGAATGTAAAAATCGAAGTGCCCAAATCCAATTGGATTCTAAATTGGATTTTAATTGAAATCTAGTTTTGCATCTAGCTAATTTTTTAATTTTTGTGGCAAGTGAATTATTGAGTGCAAAAATCGAAGAGTCTAAATTCATTTAAATTCTAAATTGTGTGTGTGTGTGTGTGTGTGTGTGTGTAATATAAGAAACCATTACATATTTTAGAAATGTATGGTTTAAAAAAGGTGTATGCTAATACTATGTATAATTTAGACATCTTCTTAAGAAAAGTATAGTTTGAACCATGTAATTGTGATTGTTTTTAATTGTATCCGTGCACACGCATGAGGTTACAAACTAGTTAATTATAAGTTGAAAATAACAAGGACTAAATTGACTAAAGCTAAAATGTAAGGACCAAATTAAATGTGACCCCAAACTATAAGGACTAAAATGGTGTTTTTGCCAACTATTTATTTGTTTCAAAGTTCTAATAATTTCTAACAAATTTTCTTTAAATCAATCGTTGTACAACAAAACTTCCCCAACAAATGCATAATATTTTAGGAGCAAAATTACACATAATTCCTTACATTTATAAGGATTCTATACTTTAGGTTCTTGAATTAAATTCATCTATGTAATTGCATTGGCCAATACCATACAAAATGTGTTACCTTCTTTCAAGAATAAATAAATTAAAATGCGTAACTTATCAGTCAATGCAACCATGTGAGTGAATTTAACATTATAGAATTTTTATCTCTTCTATTTTTTTCGTGTCTAAATAGACATTTGATAATAATTATAGTTATTTATAGACATTTATTATTACTATATGTGTTTATGAAATTCGAAAATCCATTATTCTACTATTTATAGAAAAAATAATATACTAAGATCTTAATATAATTTCAACTTAGTTGATTTGAGTGTGTTTCATTTAAATCTTATAACTTCCAAAATGTTTCATTTAAATATCAAAGTTTTTAAAAACGTTTTATTTAAACCTTTTATCACGTTTTTCCTAATTGTCATAAAAAAAAGAAGGTGGTGCTAACTAGTTGAGTTACAATGTTCTTGGCTAAATAAAATGTGTTTTGAAATTTTAAGATTTATATAAAACATTTTGACTATAAAAATTTAAATAAAAGACATCAAGGTTTTAAATATAAATTAGCCATGTTTTATTTAGTGGAGTTGTTATACCTGATTGTAGTTTAGCAGAAATGTTAGAAACTAATGGCATGTTTGGATGTTTAAAAAATGAGGGAGAGTAGAGTAGAGGGAGGGAGAGCAATCCAATTATCTTGTTTGGAAGTTTTTTAAGGAAGGAGGGGGAGGGGTTTGGAAGGGTTTGGAGGGGCTTAAACTCCCTCTATCCCTTCATTTTTAATTCACCCAAATTGGAGAGATTTGGAGGGAGAGTAGAGTAGATAAATTATTATACAAGTAAATTCTCTAATTTACCCTTTCTAACAAATTAATCATATACCAATGTTGCAAGTCCATTTTCAAATATGGGATAAATTTGTCTATTTTAATCACTTCCTCTACTCTCCATCCTAATTTTTAAAACATCCAAACAAGGGGAAGAGTTAATTACTCTCTTCCCCCTTACTAATTGTAAAAACATCCAAACAAGATGGAGGGGAACCACTCTCCTCCCCACTACTCTCATCTCCTCTACTCTCCTCTACTCTCCTCCTTCTCTAAACTTCCAAACAGGCCATAAAGATGGGATAGGTGTCATTATAAGTTGTAGTGTCTCACAGTAAAATATTACACTGAACAAAGAATAAGTATATAAAACAAAATAAAAAGTTCAACAATATGAGCCATCAACACAAGACGGTCAAAACTTCGTGGCCTTTAGCACAAACAAAAAAAAAAAAAAATCATGGCCTTCAACCTGGACATTGGTCAAATTCATGTACCATAAGCTACAATGATGAGAGATGAATCTCTTTCAACACCAAGCGATGCAAATATCAACTCTAAATGGGTGACCGTTCTGGCCTTCTCAGTGTTTCAGTATGGCATATTGGTTCACCAATTCAACAACTTTGCTCAACAATGCAATGTTGAGCAAATTGGTGCAAATATCAGAGCCCTAACTCGAGATGTGATGCATTCAAAATATACTTGGCCTCAAGTACTAAAAGCAGGTGCAAATGTTAACAAATTGTTGTGGTTGTTGTATACAAGATGCTCTCCCCACAGTTGGAATACAATTCTTTTTATCTGAAATTTCATAAGACCCCTAGCTATTGAGATGTAACCAATCACTCGTTAATCTATTAAGGCTTCAACAACAAAATCTTTGTGCATTTAACCAAAATCCTGATGATTATAGATTAAAATTTCAACAACTTTTTGAATGTAACTTATGCATTGAAAGAGGACCCATGATGGACGAGAAGATCAAATCAGCTGTCCCATAATCAAGCCCTAGAAACTACAGTACCACTTACTACCACTATTCCAAACAAAGAGATTTGTGACACGTAAAAGATTATCGTCAATGGATCTTTGAGTACCCATGCAACTTCACCACACGAGAATTGACCTTTCAATCATAATGAGAATTAGGGAGAGGAGAAACTATTACAACCATATCCATTGAAGGAGAACCAAAAGCAAGGGTATCTCAAAATAAGCAAGGTTTAATCATATCTATGAACTGTGAATCATGAATTATTTAGAATCTACAAGGCAAATGTCAATTTCTATCATATTGTAACAATGATCTAAACAAAGAAATACATTCTCAAGACAATATCAAATGTAAAATGCATAAACACCACATAACAACAAAATCCCCTTTGACAGAGATTGCAACCCAAAAAAGTAAATGAAGATTTACGGATCTCCTAAGCCTACAAGAACCAAATAGAAAATATTAATAAACTAGCCCATAACCATATCGAAGATTATCACTTATGTTGCATGCAGCACTAGAGCGTAACCTTGTTAGCAATATTGTTGGAAAGCCAGTCTAGTCCCTCGTACAGCCCTTCCCTTGAAGTGGCACATGTGCTCTAAATATACCTGAAATAGAACCCAAAGCAATGGCCCCAATCAGTGGATACCAAATTTCCTATGTATAGGGTAAAACATGAGAGAGAAAGAGAGTGTGTGTGTGTTAATATACCAGTGGCGTTGACGGAGGGAATGAAGACCAAGCTTATCAGTTATTTCAGCAGCATTCATGGCATTTGGAAGATCCTGCTTGTTTGCAAATACAAGCAGCACAGCCTCCCTCAATTCATCCTAGGCATTCAACCAGCAATATTATTATGCACAAGAAAATTTTAAACAATACTGAGAGATGGTAAGTAAAATGAGCTATTGGCAGTAAGATGTACACGGGGTATATATGTTACTATTACCAAAACAGTTGAATTAGAATACTGCAGAGACTAACAGTATTACAAAACAATGTCGGTAATAAAATGATCCAACTAATTATGTGAATTGTTAATTATGTTTAATTGTGTTAGTTTCTAATAGGCTAGTAACATAAAAAAATCAATAACCTTTTCCAAGATCTAACTAAACTAAAACATTACAGGTTCCACTCAATTTATAACAAGATGGAGCCTTTAGTTACCTCATTCAACATCCAATGCAGCTCATTCCTAGCCTCAACCACACGGTCACGGTCATTGCTATCAACTACGAAGATAAGCCCTCGAGTGTTTTATAAGTAATGTCTCCACAAAGGTCGAATCTGTACATGCACCATACAAGACTTAGAAAATGGACAGACAATAATGCCTAAGGGAAAGTATAGCTCTCAATTTAACTTGGTGGATCACCAACAACACATTAATAACAATGGATCACCCATAAGCATGCCATTTTCAAAGTGTGAAAAGTACCTATGTTAACCAACTAATGCATAATACAAACATACAAGCATTCAAGTATACACATGCCTAATTGCGTATGTATGTATGTATACATGTATATAATTGTGTGTATAGATTGTGCACACACAACATGAACAGCATCAGGTTGATATTCTTTCTTCTCCATATCTTCTACGAACCTCACAGCTCCAGCAATGTTACCTTGAAGACAGAGCCCCTTGACAAGGGTATTTAGAGTAATAGAGTCTGGGTTATAACCAAGTTTCAAAATTGTTGCCAAGACAGAAAACCCAAAATCTACTCGGTTCAAATGGCAGAAGCAGTTAACCAAAACATTAAGAGTATAAACATCAGGAGAGATACCAAATGATTCGATTCGTTTAATTCGAGAAATGACTACTGGGTAATGCTTCATTCTTGCAATGGCTCCCAACATGTGATTAAAATCGCCAATGGAAGGCAAAGGGCGCATGTGAAGAATTTTATCAAACGTGTCTAAGGCATGATTAACATTCCTAAAGCTTCTAGATTTGCACTGATCTCTAACAGATTTCAAGAATTGATTTTGATTCAGATTCTGATTCAGGTTTTTTTTAACACTAGCAATACTAGTAGTAGCAGCAGCAGCAGTAGCAGGAAGAGTAGAATAACAACAGGAACGGAAAGAAGAGTGGGAAGTACGAAACAGCGTACCCATTTTCCTGAAGATTGAGCAAACAATTCGGCAGCCGAAATCAGAACGAAACGATAGGGTTCGAGAATTGAGAAAGTGAGAGAGAGAGAAATAGAGAATCGGTCGGTTTTGAGGGCAGTCTACTGATCAGTTATCTGATGGTGAGAGAGAGCATAAAAAACGTTGGGGAAGGGGGCGGCTGAAATGTAGTATTTATATCATGCTCCAGGTCCAGGGTTTTCAAAATGTAATTAGCAAAAAAGTTCGAACTTGAGGTCAGTTGGCCAAAACACACATACCACACCAGTACGCTACTGACCAGTTCTGTGTACCAGTTATGTAATTTGTATATATATATAGAACCAAAGCCTCCAAAAATCTATATCTATATAACTGAAGCTTCTGACTTTTGGTTGATCTCTCCACAATTTTACACATCAGTATTGTCAATAATTAATTATAATTTAGAAATAAAAACACACCTAGTGAGGAAGGTAAGGATTTGAACGAAGCACCAAAAAGAAACCAATTAGAGATAGGGGAAAAAAAATAAAAGAGGAGATTATTGGCCCAATGAATGAGGAAGAACAGGGTCAAGGAGAGCTAAGGCATTACAAAGCCAGTTTATGGATAGGCATCTTACTTTGATTGGTAATTTGGAGCTTCCTTTGTTTACTGCATAATCTTTATTTTTCACGAAGTTTCATTGATATTTTAAATTATAATTTGTTTCTTTTTTATCTGTCTATGGTGTTTGTATCCTGTTTCAATGATTGGACCAATACCATTGGTTCTTGATGCCATTGTTGACATTGTTAGTATGTTGTTTTAGTTTATATTTCTAGGTGTTAAGAATAACAACTTGAATTTTGAGGTAAAGACTGTGTGCTTTTTTATTAATATATTTACTCTATTTTTCCCCTTAAAATTTCGAAATTTCGGTTGAGATGGTAGCAGATTCAAAACGTGTGTAATTTTTTTCTATAAAGTTTGGTGTAATTTTTGGGTTTCTTAGCAATTGTGTCATACCTAATATGAATGCAGTTGTGTTTTTGAATATTTATTCAGCCAAAAAATTTATATAAAAAAAAAAGATTAGATTTTTAGCACGACTTAGTTTGTGAATATGTTGTTTGTGATATAAAGTGTCTCACAGTTTGAATTACTTGGATAGATAGGATTAGTACATTAACATTTTGGAAGCTAAGAATTCCTTTAGAGCTGATGCTCTTTCTCTAGAGTGGCTTTGTAAACCACCTTTGGCTGGGTTTTATCATTTGGGCATTAAGGAGTGGCTGTGATAAAAACTAATTGTGGGGCTAGGCTTGGCCCAGTTCTAAAAGACAAGACAAAGGCAGATGTTCAAACTAGTCTATATATAAAATGTCTCTCACTCTGTCTCTCTCCAAATACCAAAACTCTAGAGCAAGCTCCTCCAAATAGTAAAACCAAACCCTAGAAGATCAAAAGCAAGCTAGCTCCTGAAGATGAAGATAGATTTGGAATATGAATTTGAATTTGAGATCGCTTTCTGTGTGCGTAATGGTCATTCTACAGAGTGGTTTGCAATACTTTCGTTCATTTGCAATTTGGACTCACTATCCAAAACTTCATTCTCCTCTTTTCTTTTCTTTTCTTTTCTTTTTTTTTTTTTTTTTTTTTCCTGATGAATAAAAATTCTTATCCTAGCATTATATGTGCATGCAACTTCCAAATGAATCAAGCTCTATCGAGGTCTCCATTTTATGAGGTATTAGGCTAAATAGTTGACACTAGAACTGAGCATGTCTTTTATATCTACTAGTCGCAGACCCGTGCGCTACGCATGATAATTTTTTAGGTAAAATACTATTTTAGTTCGTAAACTTTATAAATAATTTTTTTTTAATATATAGTTTTATCATATTTTTCATAATCTTGTCTATAATGTTTTTTACCATTATCATATATTTATTGGTTGATGATTTGCATAACATAGAAATTAAATAAGAGGAAGAAATATTCATTAGATCTTTTTAAGTCATGGTGTATGAAGATTATGATTATATATATATATAAGGTTAAATGAAATGTCAAAAAATAAGATTATAAAATTTTCCAACTTTATTTCTAATATAATTTCTAAATTATTGAAGAACATCTTATTTTTAGTTATGATAGGAATTATAATTTCTCTAGTTAGAGTTTGATTAGTTTAAGTTTAAATTTTGTATTATATTATTTTTTATTGTTGATTATTGATTTAATTAAGTGAATGTAATGGTTGATTTTATTGCACTACAAAGTTTTCAATGTCTATTGTATAACCATCTCTATTTTATTTCTTACTCCTGTTGACCACCTTTTTATAATTGTGATTGCAAAAATTGTAAAGATGTTCACCTACAAATATCATAATGATCAAAATAAATAAAACCCATTATACAAATTTAACATCTAAATAAATAAAAATAAATAAAAAAGCAGCACCTAGTGTTGCATTCAATTCTTAAAAGTGTAATTCTTGATGTGGATACCTAAAGTGAATCATCGAATATTCAGTTTTTTGATTCTTTGAAACCGTAAAAGACAAGAAGAAAAAAGGAGGAGACAAGAAATTAACTGGGGGGGGGGGGGGGGGGGTGTGTGTTGGAACATAAAATTAGTCGACTAACTTTTCACTATAAAATCTAAAATAGTAATGTACATACAATTTAATAATTCAATATATGATCCAATAAATGCTAATAAAATTATTGAATCAAAATTGACAAAAAGATTTAATATCTTTAATTAACTATGAAATGGGCAAATTTTAATGGCTAAGATTAAAAAAAATGCTAATAATTTAAAAACAATCATTCAAACTTCAATGAATAAAAATCATCTAATAAAATACAAGTACAACCAAATACATGTTATATTATTTTTATCTATAAATTAATTAAATGATAAATAGAAGTAATTTTAATCAGGACATTTATAAATTATAATGTTATATGATATGTTGATTAATTTAAAAACAAATAAATATATGATAATAAAAGAATGAAAAAAAAAAAAAGGAAGAATACCTCTGTACCTAGGAAAGTGGGAATGCCTGAATATGCTTCACAATCAAAGGGCCTACACGGCTACAGCAAACACAATTGCTTTTGTAGAAAAAATTTTAACCATACACGTGGGTGGTTGTCTCTAGTTTGCTGCAATATTTATTCACTGTTCACACAGAACAAAAGCTATGTTACACTTTACATTGTAAATGACGAAACATAGAGGAAACTCAGGAAAGTAAAACAGGAAAAGAAAGAAAAAGAAGGAGGTAGAGTTGAGCTGTTGAGAGAATGAGAGCTAAGGCGCCATGCCAGAGATAGAAGCAGTTAGACAAGAAAGCGAGAGAGAGAGAGAGAGAGGGAGAGAAGGCAAATCACTTACAGACCTCAGAGTCGTTGAGGGAGCGGCTATTCAGCTGAGTCACAAACCAAAGTATTTTCCCTTCTTTTAATTTTTTTTATTGAAAGTAGAAAACACTAATTTTTTAAAATAGTGCCTTTTGCACTGACTTGCATAATAACATTAATAATGGTATATACCATATGGTAAAGGGCATTGCAATTATACAACAATATAACCTTAGAATAGTATTTGTCAATGACGTGTTTGGATATCCCAGGAAGACAAAATCCTTACATTTTTTTTTTTCTTCGGATCATCTTCAAGGCAATAATTTAATTCCCTACAAGATAAGTCTAGAATAATGCTATTTCAAGCAATTATGAGGATAGAACCTACACATGCAGCCATATAGTCTCAAAGTTCAAAGTGGTGTGAAAAGGAGAGAGAGTTACTTGTGTAGAAAAATGTCTGCAACTGTGTGGTGATGCAGTGCCTCCAGCCTTCAATCTTACTACTGCTATGGGGCAAGTAAGCCTTAAAAGTGTTAAAATAGTTGTGCATCTCAAAATTCTGAATGTCTAATTATTTATTTATCATTAATTAGATTAGAAAGCCAAAGGTTTGAAGTTTTGAAACTGTCTTTGGAAGAAAGCCAAAGGTCTGAAGTTTTAATTGGCGTTAGCAAGCTGAAGGGCTAAAGTTTTGAAACCATGAAACACAGGGAGAGGAAAAGGAGGGGAGACAGAAAGGATTGCCGTTAAAGAGTAAAGACTATTTGGATTGGGTTTGGGCTTATGGATTGGTGGATGTATAGCGTTAACGTGAGGAATTTCTTTTTAGCAATATTTTAAAATTTAGGAAAAGTATTTTAAAATTATAGGAAAAATAATGGTAATGACATGGCTGCTGATGTGGTTCAATGTGAGTGTAGCAACATTAAATGCTACGCTTCAGCTTTTAGTAATATATAGATATAGATATGATTGATTAAGAACAAAATGCTGTAGTTGAATGTGGTTATGATCATTTTATTACACCTTTGGATGTTTTTAGACAAGTGCAAGGGAATTTCCACATGGTGAATTTAGAAGTTTCTGCAATATTTTCTTGAGAACAATAAGTCAAAAGCAAACACACTATTAGACCAAGGCATCTAGTTTGATCAATAGTAACTTCAAAGGATCTTTGGGATCAGCAATGCATATACAGTGACATTGATCATTCATCAAGTAACTCATTAGAAGACTAGAAGTGCAATAATAGTTGGTAGGAAAATAGTCAGCTAAAAAATTGTGTAAAAAAATGATGGTGCCTATCTCCATGTCTTTTCCTATCATGTAATTGCACAAAAATAAATCAAAGTGGGCCTAAATGGACTGAAGTGATCCGAATGGATTCAATAGGACCAAATGGAACAAAGAGGACCAAATAGAAACAAGGTGGACCGAACAGAGCAAATAGAACTAAAGTGGACTGAATAAGAATGAATGGACAGATTAGGACCAAAGTGGACTAAATAGGAAAAATGTGGACTGAATAGGACCGATGTAGCCAGTATGGATTGAATAGAACCAAAGTGGACAAAATGGACTGAATAGAACTAAACTGGACTAAATGACCCGAATAGGACTGAAGTGGACCAAAGTGGATTGAATGGACTGAATAATACCAATGTGGACCAAATAGCACTAAATAGAACCGAAGTGGACAGAATGGACCGAAGTGGACAGAATGAATGGAATAAGACCAATGTGGACCAAATAGAATTTTAGTGGACAAAATAGACTAAATAGGGCTGAATTGGACCAAAGTTGATAGAATGGACCGAATAGAACCAATGTGGACCAAATACGATTTTTGAATATTTATCATTTTTATTGCATTTTTAGGGCTCATATTTCTAATTTCTAATGTCTATTTTCTTTGTATTTTTTAACTCAACTAAAGAGTTTATCCCAAATATAATAAAATCTCATACTTTTCAACCAAAAAATTAAGATAAAAAACGAATTTTTGAGCAAAACTTGAAAAGGAAAACTACAAAAAGAATCAATTTGAGGCTCAATTAGTCTAAAGTGGACCGAAATAGACTGAGTAGACCAAATTGAACCGAAGTAGACCTAATTGGACCAAATTAGAATGAATGAGATTGAAGTAGACCTAATTGGATCAAATAGAAAAAAATTTTAGCAAGAATAGACATGGCAGAATCTGAATGTAGATAACAGAGGTTATGCCGCATGTTTCAGCAGGCAAACACAGTGGAAATAATGTGCAAAGAAGTTTATACTTCTCAAGAATTCTATAGCTTCATCTAGGACAAGGTTCAGCAAATGTCCCGTGGCTGTAACAATAAATAAATAGCTCAATCAGCTCACTCTAATTATGAAAATCAAGGTCAAACTTAGAACCCAAAAGCACATAACCATCACAAAACTACATAAAAAGTCCATGAAATATACTAGAATAAAGATTTTTAACTTGAATAAACAAAAATGCATCAGTTTTTCAGTATGCATTGTTGCATGACAGGGCTAACAACATTATTTGAGGGTTAAAGCATGGAAATGGAATAGAAGAGGTATGTTCAAATTGGTTTATAGAAGCTTGTGAAAATAAAATTAGCAATAATAATAGCTTGAATAAAAAAATAATGGTTGATCCACAGTTTTACATAGAACATAGGAGTGGAACTGGTAACAGAAGTATCATAAAAAATTATGCCAGTGCTTTCAATGAATATTATACGAGTATATTTTTATTATCTAAAGATCTCAAAGAATTTATGTCTTAGGTCATCACCAACCTCACCCCATAAAACATAGATTTGTTAATACCAACTGATCTGACTTATTATTTCCCTCAGCTTTGGGACCATCTAAGGAGGAGCATTTTACCTTGAAAACAGACAGTAAGATCATGATGAGCCCCTAATATAGCTTATTCATTTAGCTTTTTAGCTTATTTGCTTATGTACAACTTTTTAAAACTCACATTTTGAAGGCACAATTATACTTTAACTTACTTTTAGCAAAAAGCAACATCTAAGTGCACTAAGCCACTTGGAAAGATCCAAGTCTCGCTAAAAAGATATCAATTTGAATTCACTAAGCCAGTTGGAAAGAAACTAAATAAATTTTTTTCCTGAGGTTATTAGAGGTAAAGATAAATCCATAAAAAAATGAAAGATTCAGTTCCAATACTAGTTTTGTTGAATCCTAAGAAGTATAAACACAAACAGAAAAAAAAAGGTTCCAGCTAAATCAACAGCACATTTCCATATAATTCCAACCAAAGCCACTGAAGACTACATGACATGCTATATACAAGCACAATTACATGTAGGACATTATTTCTCTTTTTGTTCTCTTGCTGCCAAACGAATCAATTTGCAAAGATGATCCCAGCTCATGAAAAAACAAGTACATAAGGGCAACATGGTAAGCATGGTAGATTCATCAAGATCCGTTTGATAACCATTTTATAAAGCATCATTATTTCAAGGGGTGGAGCACAAGTATCATTAAAAGATCCCAGAATCCAGAATGCCCTCTAAACTGAAATCATTTAGAGATTTTGGATGATAGAAAGTGAAGATAAAGGTATATCTAAGTTGAGTGGATCATAAAAATAAAAAAAATAAAAAGATTCATCACAGACAAATCGGAACACTATGTATGCAACTTGTTTAACATTTCTATTACATAGCTGAAATTATAAATCTGTCAATAATCCCTATACAATATGCCATATGCATATCCTTATTCATTCCTTCAACTTCATTAGTTGAAAAGCCAATTACATTACAGCTGATCTTGTCCAGTAAGATACAAATAATTCAGGAGCAAGTTATTCACAAACGAATCCTAGTTAACACATTTAATGAACTAAATCACAGCTGATCTTGTCCCATAATATACACAAAAATCAAACTAGATGAGCTAAACCCAGAAAGTTTCATTAAAATCAATGACAGAATAAGAACAAAAAGCACATGTATAGGACCAAATTTCCAATCTTTTCAAATTTTTCTCGAAAAACAAACAAAGCCCAGAAAATTATTCATCGATCTAAGCTCACAAACACAATAAAACCAATCATCAGCAACCAAATCCATACTCAAAACCAAAAAAAAAGAAGCAAGCTTTACCTTGAACTGAAAGCGATAACGAGAGAGAAAGAGAGATTGTTTGATTAAAAAGGAGTTTTTAGGGTGAGGGTTTCTTTTCACTGAGTCTTGAACAAGTTCGATGGGGATTTTGATTTATTGGATTGCATAGGTGAGGGTTTGGGAGGCAAGGGGAGAGACTGAGAGAGAGGGGGTTAGAGAGAGAGTAATCTGAGGGGTTTTTTCTTTATAAGTTATACCAAACCTGTAGCTGCGTTTAAAGAAACGCAGCTGTAGGCAGGCCCTTTTTTAAAAAATATATATATATATATATCTCTCATGAACCTATAGCCCTTCTTAAAGAATGAGGGAAAAAGGATTGGGCTGCCTACAATTCAGAAATGCAAATGTCAAATTTTCTCTGATAAATACATTATGTAGATTTTTCTCAACTAAAAAAAAAAAAAAAAAAAAAACATTATGTAGTAGGGGTGTGCGCGGGTCGGATTGGTGGGTAAAGACCAATATTTCTATCCAATCCACCACTAGCGGGTTGAGAAAATTCCAATCCGCCACCAACCCACCAAAGTCTAAATCCGGCGGATTGGTTACAAATTTTGGCGGTTTCAACTCAGCGGGTTAGGCGGGTTGGCATTAACAATGTTTTTTTTTTTTTTTAATTATCACAAACTACAATTTGTATTGATAATCTCAAAATATAACTAATGCACACAAAAAACTAAAGGTAGATTTCATTGAATAATCTCAATTCCAATACAAGCATAGAGTCAATGAAAAAGAGATATATCATCTCTAACAAAAGTAGGCTCTGCCTTACAACTTAGGAAATTAAAAAATAGCGAACCTAGGTTCCAAAACCTCAACAAAAAACTTAAGGCCTCCTTCTTACATGCCTAAAAGGTAACTCATCAACAATTATCATCTTTGCTAGGGCATTCCTAGCAATTTTTTCACTAAACCCCACTGCTTTAAGAGTAGATTGCCCTTCTTCTTTTTTAAGAAAACAAAGTGTCTTTTGTTTTTGTCTATGACCTTATAAGGGGATGTGGGGCATTGATTATAAAGATGATTCCATAAATTACTAGTCCCATCCCTTTTCCCACGACATCCATAGTCTTTACCACAGTAATTACATGCTGCTCTAGGGTTATTAGGATCACAATCACCCATCATTGAAAAGTGATCCCAAACTTTAGATTTTTTCTTTTTAGGGCGCTTAGGAGGAAGTGCATTGGTATTACCTGTGATTGGAGACTCAGTTTTGTCATTGGGTTTTTCATTGTGGGCACTAGATGTTTCACCCTCCATCACCTATTAAAAAAATTAGACAAAGACAAAGAATAAGATGAACCATAAGAATATGTAATATATAACAATATAAAATATTAATTTGAATATACAACGAACAATAGATACATGAATATACAACGAATTGCCTCTACCAGAAATAGAATGGCAATACATGTAATATATTAAACTTTTTATATTATATAAATTAATCAAATGATGGAAACTGAAATAAGAAAGACACAAAAACTAAACAATACAAGACAAGAAAGCAAATAAGCAATTACCTTTGTGCTGTCGGTGAAGAGTTGAAAGGATATAAAATAGGTTTCAAAAAGGTTAAAGAAGAAAAAGGGGAAAACAGCGATTGAACTGAAGGTGTAGGCAGTGAGAAGAAAAAGTGAGAAAGCATATAAATACAAATAGTATAAATATAATGTATATACGGCTGAACTAAATGGGGTGGGTGGTAGGTAAGAGTGTTTAGGTTTCAATATTGACTTTCTAGATTTTGTTTAAGGAATTTTTTGAAGGTTGGTTCTATTTAGGGAATTGATGATTAATTAGCTGTAAAAATTTATTAGATGAATTGATTAACTTTAAATACTTAACAATTTCAACTAATATTTTTTTTTTATGTATGTAAAATTATTAATTAAGCAGGCGGGTCGGGTTGTAGCGGGTTGGCAATTTTTCAATCCGTAACCCAATCCAATCCACAATTTTGGGGGTCTAACCCGCCCAACCCAAACCACCTAACTTAATGACCCGCACATGGCGGGTGGGTCGGTTGCTAGTCGGATGGGTTAAGCGGATATTTTGCACACCTCTATTATGTAGATATGTGGTAGCACCTAAACAATATTTTCCTGCACGAAAATCCAATTTTACACAATCTACCAAAAAAAAAAAAAAAAAAAACCTCATGAAGACCACACTTTACATTGATATTAATTTTTTCCTAACACAAACTCTATGTTTTACTGGCATTAGAATATATATTTCATAAGGTCCATATTGATTTTTAGAAACCCATAAAGCATTAGGGGAATAGATTTTCTTTTTTCTGATAAGTATAGTAGGGGTGACAAATGCATGGCCTGTGCATTGGTTTCTTCTCTAACATAGATTTATATTAATGGAGTTATTATATAGTTTGTTAGAATTATCTAAAAATTTTCTAATTAGGTGATAATTTAGGTCTCCTTTAAGTATAGTGGTTGTATGGTACTAAACAACTAATTTTTTTTTAAAAAAATTTAATAAATTTTCTGCAATTTGGTGTTATAAAATCAAAAGAATTAAATCAAATTAAAAAATATAAATAAAATATGCTAATATGGAAAATTGTGGAGAGGTCAATTAAAAGTCAAAGAATTTAGTTTTATATATATATATATATATAAGATAGGTTCAAGAAGTTACACTTGGTGTAACTCTTGTAAAGTGCACCTTTTTTAAACTATAAATTTCTAAGAGATTTAACGGATGATTAATAAAAATAGTATTAAATGTTATTACTTTCCATCTTATTATCTCATTAATACTAGCATTTTTTTCTCTCTCTCTCTCGAGAAAGTATATGGTGTTTCAGGAACTCCAAATCAGTGTACAGCTGGTGTTTCGTAGCCAAATAATTGACACCTGCATAAAAAAGACACATTAGTTTATTAAGCCATTTAAACTAAAATGGCTAAATTATCCAGAAAAAAATTCCAAACACCGCCATTTTACTCTCTACAAAACTAAAAACAAATATTTTTCCTCTTAGTAACAAGGTAGCTCATGATTAGATAGACACGATCATTCTTAGATATGTAGTATGGATGAGTCTATTTCTCACTCTTATGCTTATTTAGGCGATTTGCCAATATTGTTCATAAAAGTCCTAACAAGCCGATTCTCAAAAAAAAAAAAAAAACTTTTCCTCTTTTCAAATCAAATCTCATTCTCTCTGTCCCCAGTCCTCACGCCACCGTAACCCTGCTCTTTCTCAAACCCAACCTGACAGCCATTGCCCAGCTGAGCATCTCCGTGGCACAACACTGCCGAACATTGCAAGTTCCAACGAAACCAGCCTTTGTCTCGTCAGAAAACCTCAAAATCTTCTTTTTCTAGCAAAACCATCCTACGCCGAAGTTTTTTGCTCCTTCCAACACCCGACAATCACAAGAAGTTTTTCTCTCTCCTTTTTCTCTCTCCAAAGTTTTCCTTTTTTTTTTTTCTCTTTTTTTTTTTTTTTCAAATCTGTAATTTTGGGAACAAAAAAGCATACAAAAAAGATGTGAAAAATACAAGGAAAAAAAAAAAAAACCTTCTTGTGACTATCGGGTGTTGGAAGGAGCAAGAAAGCTTCCAGCATAGGATGGTTTTACTAGAAAAAGAAGATTTTGAGGTTTTTTGACGAGACAAAGGCTGGTCTTGTCGGAACTTGCAATGTTCGGTAGTGTTGTTCCGTCAAAGACACTGTAGCTGGGCAGTGGCTGTCAGGGTTGGGGTTTGAGAAAGAGCAGGGACTATGGTGGTGTGAGGACTGGGGAAAGACTCCAGAACCTTCCTGAATGTACACTCATCCCTATTAGTAACAGCTACAATTCATGCAGGTTATTCATTCACAGCAAGGTAATATTTCATGTTAACTGCAAACTGCCCACGGTGACCATTATTGTTTCCTATAGAAACTACTGATTTGTTCTTGGTGGCAACCACCAGAGTATTGCACAATAATTTAAGGTCATAGCTTATTTACCTTGCAGTGACTTGGGACATATGCTTTGAGCAGTATTGTAGAGACTGTAAATACATTAAAAATGTGAATCCAAAACAAAGCACTTACTGATCTTTGAATTTAGTAGTCTCAAGAATGTCCAAATCAATATAAACTCTAGTTCTACTTGTTGACGATAAGTTACTCTCCTGCAATGCATGAGATTCATTATAAAAAAAAAAGTACAATTATCTATATATAAACTTATATTTGTGGTAAAAAGGCCATTCCATTCAGGCCCATCAGCTACCTAAAAAGAGTAAGTACCACTCTAAGTACCCTTCTTGGAATCACAGTTTCATTAATTTATATATTTTGGAACGTTGAATACTTGCTGATATGATCATTTGAAAGTACTATGCACAAATATTCATCAAAACAATAGCATATCACGGACTCCAACCAAATGTACAACAACCAATTATGCATAATACAAAATACAAAACCAAGCAAAACCCATCATAAAAAGGTGAAAAAAATATTACATAGAAAGGCTATTATGTGGATGGCCTACTCATTTGTCTCATAAGTTCCTGCTTCATTGACTTCAACACTATACTAACATTTTTTAAAATCATCAAATCAAATAAAGTGTTAATCTTCCAGAGTAACAGGGGAACCTTTCATTTCTACATGAGCAATAAATTTGAAGGAAGCTAAAATATCAGTCTATAATGGAAGTGGCCCATTGCCTCACAATCATCATCTATTACATAGTGTGCATATTGAGAACTCCTTCCTTTATAACTACTACATAACCTGCATTCCATTGTTTGTCTAATACCCACAGTACGTTGACTACTTGTTGTTGGATACATTATTAGAAAATTTTAAATTGGGGATCAAGCACTTCATACAGCTTTACTTTTCAGTTTTTAGGGGAAAAAAAAGAAGAAGAAATAATTAGTAAAAATTATGATATGTGCAGAAAAGTACCAACTTTAATATGATACTAGTCGCTAACCCGTGCTATGCACGGGAAAATTCAGCAATTTTATTTTAATATAGTATACTTATTTGTTTTTTTTATTAAGCGCTAAGAAATAAAATTTTAATTAATTTCATATTAATCATGATATAATATTATATATGTAATCTACAAAGTATATTTGAACAAATAAATCAATGTTTATAGTAATCTGAGGGCTATACCATCGGTTCATATAACAATTTCCATATTAAAATTGCAATAACATAGCATCAAAAACTCATATACAAATAAATACAAAAATAATTAGTTTATGCTTGTATGCTTCCACTTCTCATGGTTGAAAATCTTCATTACTGTATACAATTGTATTTTTGTATGATGTAATCTCATTTTTAACCTCAAAGCAAAGTTAAATCGTGGTCCCAAAGAGCAACATAAAGTTGTTTTCAACCCCTGGCAGTGTTCTTTCTTTTCCATGGTCCCCTAGATCTCCCAAAAATGTAGCTTATATGCCTTGAAAAAGAAAATAACTTATTAACTTCATCGACAATAACAAAGACCTCCACATAAAAATGTCCAATCAATAGAATAAAAATCATATTCTTTAGTTTCAATAATCCACAGTTGAATTTAGTAACTCGGATTAATGATAATACCAAAAACTTTAAATTACATACTATCCATCATTCCCATCTCGAAAATCAAAAGTTATGAGCATGTGTTTTGTAAATCATCATCTAAAACATTGCCATGTCAAATAAGAAAATGAATATATCAAGTATTGAGCACACACTTAACACAAAATGTAAAAACCTGGAATTGAATTAGTTTCCCAATATGAATCTCTTTGATCATTTTTTTTAACTTGATAATTACAGCTCTTGATCTAACTTCAAAATTAAAATCTGCAAAATAGGAATTTAATATTTTAAAAAAGTTTTATATCCCCAAACTTAATGTTTAACTGGCAAAGAGAAAGCAAAGAGTCAAAAAAAAAAAAAATGCTTTCAAATCTATCTTAGACATGAATCTTTTCTACAATCCACACAAAGTCAATCACCAAGCTATCATGCATGAAAATGTTTATGGAGTGGTCTCACTTCCATCAAACCCCATCTGTTCTATAGATCATCATGCACAATTCAAATAAGTAGCACCACATCAACAATAACAATATTAAACAGTTAAGTGATATTATTATGAATCTTTAGTACTCCTCTCAAATACTACCAAAATGCATGAGCATTCAATCATCAAATAAAAATTTTAATATGCATATGAGCAATCAAGTTAGTATGTGGAAATTCAATTTGAAAATTTTAATTTGGTATGTGCAAAAATGTAAATATGACATTTCAAGTTTAATTTGCATTCAGCAGCATGTGATTTTAGAATCCTTAAAAGTGATGTGCACAACTTTTCTTTTTCCTTTTTTCTCTTTCTAGCTAAATGTTCACTACCATTCAAGAATTTGTAAAGTATATTTGAAGATACTGTAAAACTGGAGGGGGGGGGGGGGGGAAACCAAAAAGAAATTGAAAGAATTTGGAAACACACCTAAAAAGAACCATCAATTCGATGAAGCACTCATTTTATATTTATAAATTCATGATCAACTTTACATAAATTGTACATATCAAGAAGCCAACTCTACCTCAAAATGAGAAGTTTGTCTTGTGAGTTTCTATGGGGTTCAGATTAGAGATAAGATTTTTTATTCTTAGATAACATATCTACTTGTTATAATTAGTACATAGCTAAAAAAAAAATCTACTGAAAAAATTTCACAAAATAATATAAATGATTCCATCAATAAATGTGATTGTGTAGCTAGGTTTGTTAATTTTTAATTACCAAAATATTAGTCATTTTATCAAATACTACCTTAAGAACACCATTGTTTTTTCCATCCCTTCAAAAGAATCAATAAAAATAAGTGCTTGTGTTGCTGGGTTTATTATTGTCAAGCTCACATTAATCTTCATCCATGGCTTCTTTGGGATGTTGTTGGTCTAATTGCATCATCTATTAATTTTCTGACTTGTACATGCCAATTAGATTTTAGATTAATGTCATGATACCCATTGACAAAACATCAAACAGGCCAAGACCCTTTCACAAATCTTTTCTTTGAAAGTCATAGATTATAGGTCATATATAATGGAGTTGTGACAAACTATAATGGAATTAGCTTCAAAGCCCCAAGATTTATAAGTTACTTAGGTCAAAAGTAAATTCTCAATGCCATAATCTATTTATTCTAAAGACAACCTTACACAAATACATCTAAATGCTAACATTTCTATATAAACAAAATTATAACTTAAAGAAATCAATAAAGACATATAAAGAATATATAATACAACTTAGCTTTGAGAATTATCAATTACCAAAATATTAGTCATTTTGATCACAAATTCACATAGAAACGATTATATAAATAAATTTACTGGCTTAAACTTATAGAATAATAACATATTCCTAGTAATTTTATTTATAATAAGAATTTTTCAACCAACCCAAACATTATCCACTTAAAGCCCTTTTTTTTTGTCTTCTGGTAGCAAATCTAAGTCATGGATGTTAATGGGGATAAAACAATATACTACCACTTTAAAAATAAGTGTCACCTGCAAATATTTGAAGGAAAGTTAACCTAAGCATTTGTCTTTCTGTTTTAGCTAGAGAAAAGTTCAAATATTTTTTAATCATAAATTATTATAGATACATTTTCAGATGTTTGGATAAATTAATTAATTATTATGAAAATAAGTGTCACCTACAAAATTCTAAGCAACAAAAGAATTTGTAAAATCCAACTACCTATAACTACAAACAAGCAGCACTTTATATAATAAAACAATGTTAACAATATAGCAAAAGAATACCAATGGTAGGAAGGGTGGTCACAGTCTCTCCCAACTTCACCTGGTACAAAATGGTAGTCTTGCCCACTGTATGAAGACCGACCATTAGAATATGCATCTCCTTGGCAAAAGGCCAAATGAAAAGCTTGGTGAAAAAAAACCTCTTCTTTTATATCAAGATAAATTCCCAGAATCACAAGTCAAAGACCAAATCAACCTAACAAGAAAACATTCATACATACATTCACATCACTTAATTCCTAGTAGTACACTCAATATTCAAAACCGTGAATATTGGAATTGGACCAGAAGGTGGAGATACTATAAGTATCTCATTATAATGATTTTGCAGTAACCTACAACACGACTTTTATAAACCTTGATAGGTTACTCATTATAACCTCCTAGACGTGCATCATCATGAGGAAATTTTCTTTGCTGCTAGGGTGAGTGAAGATGCTTTATTTTACCTGCAAAAAACCATGTCTTTACAAAGACTCACCCAACTAGAACCCAGCACAGCTGATGAGAAGCTCTCTAGAGATGGCGTTTCAGTAAAGTAGAGCATTTCAGTAAAGTAGAGAATTTATTGAGTTGACCACCTAATCCAAGCAAGTAAATAAAGGTAAAATACTATAGTATAAAAAAGTAGGTTAGATACTAGATATAAGGTTCTCTAGGAAGGCCACGTACTTTTGCCTAATAGTGCACCATTCTATTAAAAGACTCCTATTTGTTCAATTATAGATTTTTTTTTTTAATAAAACAAGACAAAAAAATTTAAGAGGGAAAAAACATCAATGATATGAAAAGAAACATCACTTCATAAAAAGTAAATAACCACTTCCAACAAATATACATACACCTTATTGATTGAGTGGCAAAGTCTTAATAAGTAATTCCACCTTAGGGTGTTAGTGCAAAAGACCACCTTGTATCCCATGCTATTCACATTAAAACTAAAAATTCAATGTTGAAAGGAGCTTTGAATATAAACAATAGAGCTTATGGTGGAGTGTAGTCCATCATGTTGGCCACAAAAAAAGAAAATTAATAGAGTTGGTAAACCAAATATATATATATATAGATATATATATACAGTGAAGTGGCCGATGATGTGGCTCAACTAAAGCGTAGCAACAATAATTGCTACGCTTTAGGTTTAGATATATATAAATAAGTGTCGCCTGCAAAATTCTAAGCAACAAAAGAATTTGTAATATCCAACTACCTATAACTACAAACAAGCAGCACTTTATATAATAAAACAATATTAACAATATAGCAAAAGAATACCAATGGTAGGAAGGGTGGTCGCAATCTCTCCCAACTTCAGCTGGTACAAAATGGTAGTCTTGCCCGCTACATGAAGACCAACCATTAGAATATGCATTTCCTTGGCAAAAGGCCAACTAAAAAGCTTGGTGAAAGAAAACCCCATCTTTTATAACAAGCTAAATTCCCAAAATTAGAAGTCAAAGACCAAATCAACCTAACAAGTAGACACTCATACATACATTCATATCACTTAGTTCCTAATAGTACACACAATATTTAAAACCGTGAATACTGGAATTTGACGAAGGTGGAGATACTATAAGTATCTCATTATAATGATTTTGCAGTAACTTACAACACGACTTTTATAAACCTTGTTGTATACTTCACAAGACCTATGGGATTATTTATCTTATACTTAACCAAACATGACATCACTAAACTAACCTTGTGTATTTCAAAAAGACTGGTTTTCTTTAAGCATAACATCACTAACTAAAACTAAGAAACCTAACTCAAGTTAGCCTAGGAATTCACGATCTACATACCACAAAATGAAATTACAAAAGCTTCAAAAGAATCAGCTTTCTGTGTCCATGAAATGTAATTAATCACTAACAAATGAACTATTCTTCAGCTATATGATCACAAGTTGGGAGTTTCCAATTCATTTCATTTACTTTAAATCGTAAATGCCAAAATGATTAAACCATGAAGTTAATTTTGTATTGACAATATTAGCATTAATTTAAATCAGAAAAAATTTTGAAACAACTATCCAGTAAAATAGGTTCCAACTTCCAAGCAACAACATGAGTGCACAATGAAATCACAACAAAAGATAGAACAGGTACAAACAACCACGCATACATAAATGAAATAGAAAAATCATGAAAAGAAACATCACTTGACAAAAAGTAAGGGTACGTTTAGTTCGCTATAATAGCTCCTGTAATGGAGTAGATATTCATGTGTAATATCAATTCGGTCATTTGGTTGCATCTTTATTACATTGATTAGTTATTACATTGGAATAACTATTTTTTAAATTGAAGAATAGTTATTCCTCTTTAAAATGGATGTAATAGTTATTCCTTAGTGCATATAGTAAGTTAATTAATATATTTCCAAAAATTTAAAGTTTCCTTATACATTATCTTTTACAAGCTTTCCATATGTAACAACTAAATTTATGGATAGTAATAGTTATTTCATTTCAATGTCTTCTATTCCTAGTAATAAAAATTACTATTCTTAATGTAATTTACATTCAGTGTACCAAACGTATCATAAATAACCACTTCCAACAATTATACATACACCTTATAGATTGACTAGCAAAGTCTAAATAAGTAATTCTTGAAGTGCTTTATCTGCTGGATTTGCAGATAGCAAGTCAACCAACATGGATGCAGTGGTTGCATTTGCTGAAAAACCCTTGTCAACCATTATCTTAACAAGTTCCATAGCCTTTGCTGTCTCATTCTGTTGCAGCAACCCTTGGATGATTGTGTTATATGTTCGATCATCAGGAGAGAAATGGTTCCCATCCATTTTCTCTAGCAGCTCACTTGCTTCATCAATTAGCCCCTCTTTGCAAAACCCTTTGATCATTATAGTGTAAGTCCAAACATCAGATTGCAATCCTTTCGCAAGAAGACTACTAAAGATTTCTCTTGCGGTTGTAAGTTCCCCAGCATTGCACATACCATCAATCAAGATGTTGTAAAACACAATATCGTGGTCCAACTTTTTGTCTTCCATCTCTTGAAACAATGCCATTGCATCCCCAATTTTTTTGTTCTTACAAAGGCCATCCAACAAGATAGCATAGGTTTGGGGATCTGGAAGTTGGCCACATGCCTGCATCTTATGTAATAGGTCTAGTGCAGCCTGAGGTCTCCCCACTCGACAAAACCCACCTATAAGAGTGTTATAAGTCACAACATTAGGAGCCACTCCCTTGTTGGACATTTCATCAAAGAGACTCCTTGCTTCATCAATTCTTTTATTTTTACAAAATCCATTGATTAATATGCTATAGCTAAACACATTAGGTGAACAACCCCTCTCATCCATCATATTAAATGTTTTGACTGCATCATCCATTTTGCTTTGCAAACAGTAACCATCAATTAGAGAATTGTAAGTGATTGTGTCAGGCATGATTCCTCTTTCAATCATCGCATCAAAAAAAAATTTCGCCTCTATCAACATCCCCTCTTTGCAATATGTGTCCACCAATATGTTGAAGGTATACACATCTGGCATGATCTTCCTCTGTGCCATCTTGTTCAACAAAGTAGTAGCCTCTCTCCACCGGCCAAAATTGCATAGGCCTTGAATCAAGGAATTGTAAGTGACAAGGTCTGGCTGAATGCCTTTACTCATCATTCCAGATAAAATATTCAAAGCCTCAGTTACCAATCTATCCTTACATAAACTATCAATGATTGTGCTATACGCTGTCAGATCAAGCTCAAAATTCCCTTCTTCCATCTTCCTAAGCAACCTAATAGCCATATCAGTCTTACCAATCTTACACACAGCATTTAGTATCGTTCCACAAGTAAATGCATCAGGTTGATACCCTTTCTTCTCCATATCTTCTACCAACTTCACAGCTCCAGCAATGTTACCTTGAAGACAGAGCCCCTTGACAAGGGTGTTTAGAGTAATAGAGTCTGGGTGATAACCAAGTTTCAAAATTGTTGCCAAGACAGAAAACCCAAAATCTACTCGGTTCAAAAGGCAGAAGCAGTTGACCAAAATATTAAGAGTATAAACATCAGGAGGGATACCAAATGATTCGATTCGTTTAATTAGAGAAATGACTACTAGGTAATGCTTCAATCTTGCAATGGCTCCCAATATGTGATTAAATTCCACAATGGAAGGCAAAGGGCGCATGTGAAGCATTTTATCAAACATGTATAAGGCATGATTAACATTCCTAAAGCTTCTAGATTTGCACTGATCTCTAACAGATTTCAAGAATTGATTTTGATTCAGATTGTGATTGTGATTCGGGCTTTTTTTAGCACTAGCAATACTAGCAGCAGTAAGAGTAGTAGAATAACAATAAGAACGAAAAGAAGAGTGGGAAGTACGAAGCAGCGTACCCATTTTCCTGAAGATCCAGCAAACAAACAATTCGGCAGCCGAAATCAGAACGAAACGATAGAGTTTGAGAATTGAGGAAACGAGAGAGAGAGAGATGGAGAATCGGTTTTGAGGGCAGTTTAGTTGAACTAAGCCACTGATCAGTTATCTGATGGGGAGAGAGCATAAAAAAACTGGGGAAGGGGGCGGCTGAAATGTACACACTACACCAGATCATTCTTCTTTTTTCCTGTTTAGAACAACGATTTTACTATTTAGTCCTCGTCCCCATTAATTTAAAGGAACTGGTTGTTGGGTTGCTTGGGTTTCGGTGGGGTAGTTTTGGAATTTTGTGGACCTTTTTAATAAGTCGGTACCAATTACAGAAAGAGTGGTTTTAGGTTGCTTGGACTAAAAAATGTAATGGTTTTTATGCATCTGCGACTATTAATTAATGATCCACTGTTGCAT
Source organism: Quercus suber (assembly GCF_002906115.3). Classification (NCBI taxonomy): domain Eukaryota; kingdom Viridiplantae; phylum Streptophyta; class Magnoliopsida; order Fagales; family Fagaceae; genus Quercus; species Quercus suber. The sequence continues at coordinate 686,858 of NW_027069661.1, forward strand.
AAAATGTAATTAATTATTATTTGAACCTAATGAGATTATGGGGTCATCAGTTCTAAATTCATGTAGAATTCATAAAAATCACAGTCAGGGATTCAAGCAGGTTCCATCATTTTAGAGATGGTTTTTGCTATTGTGGGGACTACTGTTGTCCTTTATAAACTCCTAATGGGTGAATGTCCATTTGGTTCCTCACAGTCACACCCACGATGATGTTGGCTGGTTGAAGACAGTTGATCAGTACTGCGTTGGCCCCAACATTTCCATCTAGGTCTCTCTCTCTCTCCCTCTGTTATGAATTTTTTTTTTTTTTTCTGAGAAACCCTCTGTTATGAATTTGATTGAAGATGAAACTTAAACATGTTGTTTTTGGCTGTGTAGGGGGCTTGTGTGCAAAATGTATTGGATTCTCTAGTGCCTACACTATTGGCTGACCAGAATCGAAAGTTTATCTATGTTGAACGAGCAAGTTTTTTGGTCCAATTGACATTTCTCATTTTAAAAGTATCTATACTATTATTTAAGGGGCTTTCCTGTTTGGAATGGATTTTTTTTTCCCAAAATACCTCTACAGCCTATGTTTAAATAAGGGCAAAACTTGGTAAAAATGTTTTTTTAACTTCCACTAAGACATTGCATGTAAAATAGGACCACTCTCTTAATGGTTTTTAAATTGCTTTATCTATTTATAAAAAAATATTAAAATTAAAACAAACACACATTTCTTTGTAAAAATACATATGCCATACTAATTATTATCATTAAGCAGTTTTTTTTTTTTTTTTATAGAAGCATTATCATTAAGTAGTTATGATCACATTGCTTTTTTTTATTTTTTATTTGTTAAACATATATTTCAAGTTTCTAAGTTATCATCATAGTTGTCAGTATCATACGATACGCGATACGTATCGTATCGTATACAAAAAGTTTCGTATCGTAAGTGTGCATTGTAAGTGCTCGTGAATTGTCCGATACATAAGTGTGTATCGTATGAATCATATCGTATCGGTGAATTGTACGTATCGTAAGATACACAGACATGTGGGTTTAAAATGAGTTTTTTGTTAAAATTTGTGGTTTTATTTGATTTAAACAAGTTGTTAGACTTTTTTAACACAAAATTATTGGAAAACTTAATTGAGTCTAATTCCCATGGGTTTTTCTTTTCGCCTCCATTCTCTTTCTCCTACAAAATTTAGACTATACTCATAACACTCACTTTCATATATACAAATATATTTTCTATGCTATTAATAATAAAATGAAAATATAATTATTTTTTATTTTGTTATTATTATGAGTCTAAAAAGCTAGAATTCCAAGAAAAAATATATATAATAAATTATTAGAATAAAAAAACAAAACAAAAATAGTAAATGTTGATAATAATGAAGAAAATCTCTATGAAAAAATAATTTTGCAAGATGCTGAACATGATGATAACATTGACTTAGATGGGGTTGATTAGATAAGATAATGAAAAGATATTATATTTTGGTTCATATATCATGTATTTTCACTTATGAGTTTAATCAATTTGAATGTGCATGTTACAAACATAAGTTAATTTGATTTATTTAGTTAGTTTTGTTAAATTTATTGGATAAGTAGTGATTAAATTGGAATTTAATTGAATATATTTCGAATTTATAATGAGTATATCTTTTATATATGTATATCTATAATTATTTTATAATTTTATTAGATGTTTGTGTATCTTACGATACACGATTCGATACAATACATGATACATAAAAATTAAAAATCGATTCACAATACGATTCATGATTTGACAACTATGGTTATCATCCAAACTCCCAGTAGCCTCAAATTTTATTTGCCTAGGAAGTTTAAATAATAGGGTGAGATAAGCAAATTTTATTTTGATACTTTACTTCCCCTTATTAAAGACTCTATTGCCGTTTACTCTAGCCTCTTGAGATTTCCTCCAAATGAAATTTCCATTTGAGATCTCCAACCTTTTTGTTTTCCTTCCAACCTTCGCCTCCCACTTCAGTTTTACACATCATGTTCAGTTTTAATGGTTTTATTACATCCACATTTTTTCCAACCAAATTACATATTTTAAAAGGCTGTTGGTGTCAAAATGGCCATTGAATTTCGTGATGATCCCTTTTCAAAAATTGTATATATGTTATAAAATGAAAACTGTCCGTGAAGGTTTTAAAGATTTAACAAGGAAATTTTCATATCATGTGCTCAATTTTTTTTAAATGTTTGCATAATATTTTGTCTTAATTTTTGCAGGTTTTACATGTTTTCTTCCAAGTTATGGCAAAAAGTTCAAGATGAACAATTAGAAGTCACTTTTCCAACCGTCAGTAAAAGTTTTAATAAGGAAATTTTCATATCATGTGCTCAATTTTTCTAATTGTTTGCATAATATTTTGTCTTAATTTTGCAAGTTTTACATGTTTCCTTCCAAGTTATGGTGAAAAGTTCAAAATGAACAATTGGAAGTCACTTTTCCAACCAAATAACGTACACTAAAAGGCTCTTGCATCTCAAAATGGCCACTGAAGGTGCATAATTCTCTTGCTTGATGATTTTATGTTAACAACAAGGTGATAAATTAAACTATGATATGTTTTGATTGTAAAAATTGGATCTTGGTGTGTGCCCAAATTATTGGGGTTAGCTTTTTGTTTGGCTGTCGAGAAAGTTAAGGCAAAACATAAACTGTTTCCAACTTGAAATATAATACTTTATTTTTCTCCTGGCAATTACTACATGTAGTAGAATATGGTGAAATACACTTTTTCTTATGAAATTTTTAGCAAATGGTGTTTGCTTGGCCTTCTAAGTACTTGTAAGATGTTCTCTATCAATTTTGTTTGCATAACTTTCTATCGATGAATTAATAGAGAAATTAAAAAATGAATTGAAGCTTAAGCAAGGGTTTGACCCAAAAGTAATTTTTTGTTCAACTTTTTTGTTTTCCTATATTTAATAAAATTGAGGATTAGTAGCCTCATAATCATTATACAATTGGAGGATAGCTCATATTCTTTAAATTTGTTTTTCTACTATCTATTTGATTGTTAAATTGGTATCGATCGTGCTTTATGAAAATTTGAAAATCTAGATACAAGGAATGTATTCATTTTGAAGTGGAAGTTGAATTCCATCAATAGCTGTATCATATAACTCATTCAAGCTATAAGTACCATTTCAAATACAATCCTCTGTTCAAGGCAAAACAAGAGTCAGTACATGACTAGTCACTGGGCACTAAGTTTGGATGCCAATGATTCCTTCCAATACATGCAAGTAAAACAACGGGGTTGAAAAATATTTAATTGGAACTTGAGTCCATCAAACTCGAGTTCCATTAAACTGTACTCCAAACTTTCTAGACTCGAGTTCCAAGTGGGTGAAAATTATTCACAAGGAACTCGAGTTTCCTAGACTTGAGTTCCATGTGTTTTTTTTTTTATCCACGTCAGATGACTACCCAAAAGGAAATCAAGTTTGGGAAACTCAATTTTTTTTAATAAACAATGAGCAATCACTTCTAAATTTCAACAAATGCATTTGGATTAAAAGTTAAATTTCTTGTACTTATGCACAGTTTCAAAGATTAGGAAAGAAATGCTAATTTGGGTGCAACTAGTTATGAGTGCTTTTGTAACTTCAGGGAATTTGTTGTCGTAGTTATGTGTGTTCAGAAGCTTACATATATGTGTTTTCTATTTCTCTTGATTTCGATTGAGTGTGCTTCATATGATTCATACCCATTAAACAAAAATCTTTCTTCAGAAGCTTTTAGCAAATACACTATCACATAAGTGTGTCATGTTTGTAGGTTTGGTTTGAAGCCATGAAATGTGGCAGTAATATGAAAACATAGAGCAAAAAATTGTTATCATTGTCATGTACACCTCTATGTTCCAGCTTTGATTGCCCTTATGCACTGATGTGGTTGGGCTATAACTTAAAAAATTGATTGCAACTTTGACAATTAATGAAGCATCTTGAAGTAGGATCATTCATTATCACTTTTTCTAATATCATTGTTAGGATAAATGCTAGCACGCAATATCTTTAATATTTACTACTTTAAAAATATTCTGTTTCCTATTGCTAGTAATGTTATGTAAAAATGTGTTTGCAGACTGCCAGACTTCACAAGGGGGAAGAGCATGCTGAAGCCAGATAGCTCATTTTGTGTTGTTTATTGGTGTTGTTGGATATTAATGTTCAGCTCTGCATCTTACGTTATTTTTAATTTTTTTATTATTTAATATTTACAATAGTAATGGAGGGGGAATTCTAACCATAATTCTTCTCATAAGGAAGAGAGAAAAATACCATTGAGTTACAAAACTCTTTGACTAATCTTATTTTAAATTTCATTCAACTAATTATGACAAGACACCATAGATATTTATCTCAATAATATTTGGTTATTTATAGAATGCACCTATTCAAAGTTTAATAGTTCGTTTGGATTAGTTTTTTACTAAAAAGTTTATTTATTTATTTGCTTAAAGTTAACAAAATACAAAAAAATTTATAATGTATCATCATACTTTTATTATTATTATTTTTTTAATTTGATAGCGGGGAGGAAGATTTGAACCTTGACATTTTAATTGGAAATATCAAAATGTTCTAATTGAGTTAATAAAATAAGTTAAAAAGCTAAAAAAATATAAAAATTATACAAAAGGATTCTAGAGTCTAGGCTATAGTTTTGACTTAGACCTCCTAGTATTTCAAAGTTCAAAACAAACCATATAGATTTTAAATTGTAAAAATCAACCCCAAGAGTTGGCTAAGCAGTTCTTAAAGTCTCATGATATATATGAGATCATGAGTTCAAAACTACTAAGTGTGAGACGGGGGATCTATATATAAGGGTGGCTAGATGCATTTAGAGGCTTAAGGCAAAAAATGAATTGGGGTTTTTTATATATATTTAACTATGATTTATATATATATATATATATATAAATTTAAATCTTACTTAAACTGTATTATCTTGTTTTAGATGAAAAATTACTAATTAAAATAAACCATTTAGAAATTATTTTTTTTTTGGTTGAGAAAGTCTATAGACACATAAAATTTGTCAAATCTTTTTCACACATGTTGATGCGTGACAAATTGACAGTGGTAACTAGTAAGTAAAAAGATAATATTAGTAATGGACCCAAATAAGAACTAGTAAAAGTTTATCAACTTAATTATTGCGAAAAAAGTAAAGAAAATTTTTGTGTATTGCTCTTTTTATTATTTTTTTAGAAGTGCTACATTCACAATATTTTCACAACAAATCTTAGGCGTTAAGTTGTTACTCATTTTGATTGGAACTCACACTAAAATTACTTTTTTGTATGCCAATAATAACCAATAACAACTAACAATCTGTCACTAAATATTTATTGTAAAAATGTTGTAAAAAATTTTGTAACCATAACATTTATCTTTCTCCCTCTTTTCTTGTTTTTCATTTGATTAAAAATATATATTATTTTATTTATTGATTAATATTTGAGCTTAATTAATAATATTATAATGAAAAGAAAAGAAAAAAAAAAAAAAAAACTTTATTGGTTAGTTTTTTTTTTTTTTTTTTTTTTTTTTTTTTTTTTTTTTTTTTTTTTTTATTTTTTTTTTTTTTTTTTTTTTTTTTTTTTTTTTTTTTTTTTTTTTTTTTTTTTTTTTTTTTTCTTTTTTTTTTTTTTTTTTTTTTTTTTTTTTTTTTTTTTTTTTTTTTTTTTTTTTTTTTTTTTTTTTTTTTTTTTTTTTTTTTTTTTTTTTTTTTTTTTTTTTTTTTTTTTTTTTTTTTTTTTTTTTTTTTTTTTTTTTTTTTTTTTTTTTTTTTTTTTTTTTTTTTTTTTTTTTTTTTTTTTTTTTTTTTTTTTTTTTTTTTTTTTTTTTTTTTTTTTTTTTTTTTTTTTTTTTTTTTTTTTTTTTTTTTTTTTTTTTTTTTTGTTTTTTTTTTTTTTTTTTTTTTTTTTTTTTTTTTTTTTTTTTTTTTTTTTTTTTTTTTTTTTTTTTTTTTTTTTTGTTTTTTTTTTTTTTTTTTTTTTTTTTTTTTTTTTTTTTTTTTTTTTTTTTTTTTTTTTTTTTTTTTTTTTTTTTTGTTTTTTTTTTTTTTTTTTTTTTTTTTTTTTTTTTTTTTTTTTTTTTTTTTTTTTTTTTTTTTTTTTTTTTTTTTTTTTTTTTTTTTTTTTTTCTAAGGACATGCTTATTGGAACTATAAACATTTTGCACTTTGAAGCATCATGGGCAAAAAATAATTTAAAAAATTATATTGTATTTAAGATGTGCATATTGCATTTATTTTCAATTATTCAAAAAACAAATAAATTTTAAGGACTAAAGTTAATTTACAAAGCTTTTGAAATGGAATCAATTGATCAAATACCACAAATCAAAGAATATAAGTAGAAGAAATGTAAAAACAAATGTTAGCCTTTTAATACGTTTAAGCGATGGCAAGTTTCATTTAATTTTTCTTATTCTTCTTATTGTTACTAGCCAAACTGATTGTAGATGTATTTTTCTGTAGGAAATTGGCAATTCACAGTTACATCTGCTAGAACCCATTAGCAAATCAAGGCGAAAAACGTTATCATCTGTATATTATTTTATTTGTGTTGGAGTTGCGTGTTTC
>NW_027069661.1:693511-789520 GCF_002906115.3 Quercus suber
CGTAAAAAAAAAAAAAAAAAAAAAAAAGTGCTTCATAATAATAATAAAAAAAAAATTGACAATTTACATTTTATACCTAATAATATCCTTACAAAAAATTTTAAAGAGTTAACAAAATATAAAAATGACTATCAATAGTATTTAAATTATATATATGGGAATTATATTATACATCTTATTGTATATTTTTTAATGTATCTATGCATATGCATGGTGTTACAAACTAGTATATACTAAAAGCCAAAACTTGAGAAAACCCAATTAAATTTCAATTGGATTCTCAATTTTGTGCCAGGTGTCCCATCTAATTTTTAATTTTTATGCCAAATGAATTATTGAATGTAAAAATCGAAGTGCCCAAATCCAATTGGATTCTAAATTGGATTTCAATTGGAGTCTAGTTTTGTGTCCAGCTAATTTTTTAATTTTTGTGGCAAGTGAACTATTGAGTGCAAAAATCGAAGAGTCTAAATTCATTTAAATTGTAAATTATGTGTGTGTGTGTGTGTATAATATGAGAAACCATTACATATTTTAGAAATGTATGGTTTAAAAAGGTGTAAGCTAATACTACATATAATTTAGACATCTTCTCAAGAAAAGTATAGTTTGAACCATGTAATTGTGATTGTTTTTAATTGTATTCGTGCATATACATGAGGTTATACACCAGTTAACTATAAGTTGAAAATAACAATAACTAAATTGACTGCAGCCAAAATGTGAGAACCAAATTGAATGCGACCCCAAACTATAAGGACTAAAATGGTGTTTTTGCCAACTATTTATTTGTTTCAAAGTTCTAATAATTTCTAACAAATTTTCTTTAAATCAATCATTGTACAACAAAACTTCCCCAACAAATGCATAATATTTTAGGAGCAAACTTACACATAATTCCTTACATTTATAAGGATTCAATACCTTAGGTTCTTGAATTAAATTCATCTATGTAATTGCATTGGCCAATACCATACAAAATGTGTTACCATCTTTCAAGAATAAATAAATTAAAATGCGTAACTTATTGGTCAATGCAACCATGTGAGTGAATTTAACATAATAGAATTTTTGTCTCTTCTATTTTTTTCGTGTCTAAATAGAAATTTGATAATAATTATAGTTATTTATAGACATTTATTATTACTATATGTGTATATGAAATTCGGAAATCCATTATTCTACTATTTATAGAAAAAATAATATACTAAGATCTTAATATAATTTCAACTTAGTTGATTTGAGCGTGTTTCATTTAAATCTTATAACTTCCAAAATGTTTCATTTAAATATCAAAGTTTTTAAAAACGTTCTATTTAAACCTTTTATCACGTTTTTCCTAATTGTCATGAAAAAAAGAAGGTGGTGCTAACTAGTTAAGATACAATGCTCTTGGCTAAATAAAATGTGTTTTGAAATTTTAAGATTTATATAAAACATTTTGACCATAAAAATTTAAATTAAAGACATCAAGTTTTTAAATATAAATTAGCCATGTTTTATTTAGTGGAGTTGTTTTACTTGGTTGTAGTTTAGCGGAATTGTTAGAAACTAAAGACGGGATAGGTGTCATTATAAGTTGTAGTGTCTCACAGTAAAATATTACACTGAACAAAGAATAAGTATATAAAACAAAATAAAAAGTTCAACAATATGAGCCATCAACACCAGAAGGTCAAAACTTCTTGGCCTTCAGCACAAAAAAACAAAAAAAAAAAAAAATCGTGGCCTTCAACCTGGATATTGGTCAAATTCATGTACCATAAGCTACAATGATGAGAGATGAATCTCTTTCAACACCAGGTGATGCAAATATCTGAACTCTAAATGGGTGACCCATCTGGCCTTCTTAATGTTTCAGTATGGCATATTGGTTCACCAATTCAACAACTTTGCTCAACAATGCAATGTTGAGCAAATTGGTGCAAATATCAGAGCCCTAACTCAAGATGTGATGCATTCAAAATATACTTGGCCTCAAGTACTAAAAGCAGGTGCAAATATTAACAAATTGTTGTGGTTCCTGTATACAAGATGCTCTCCCCACAGTTGGAATACAATTCTTTTTATCTGAAATTTCATAAAGACCCCTAGCTATTGAGATGTAACCAATCACTTGTTAATCTATTAAGGCTTCAACAAAAAAATCTTTGTGCATTTAACCAAAATCCTGATGGTTATAGATTAAAACTTCAACGACTTTTTTAATGTACTTTATGCATTGAAAGAGGACCCATGATGGACAGGAAGATCAAATCAACGGTTCCTATTCAAGCCCTAGAAACTAAAGCACCACTTCCACTATTCCAAACAAAGAGATTGGTGACACGTAAAAGATTATCGTCAATGGATCTTGAGTACCCATGCAACTTCACCACACAAGAGAATTGACCTTTTAATCATAAATGAGAATTAGGGGGGAGGAGAAACTATTACAACCATATCCATTGAAGGAGAACCAAAAGCAAGGATATCTCAAAATAAGCAAGGTTTAATCATATCTATGAACTGTGAGTCATGAATTATTTAGAATCTACAAGGCAAATGTCAATTTCTATCATATTGTAACAATGATCTAAACAAAGAGATACATTCTCAAGACAATATCAAATGTAAAATGCATAAACACCACATAAAGACAAAATCCCCTTTGACAGAGATTGCAGCCCAAAAAAGTAAATGAAGATTTACGGATCTCCTAAGCCTGCAAGAACCAAATAGAAAATATTAATAAACCAGCCCATAACCATATCGAAGATTATCACTTATGTTGCATGCAGCACAATAGCCTAACCTTGTTAGCAATATTGTTGGAAAGCCAGTCTAGTCCCTCGTACAGCCCTTCCCCTGAAGTGGCACATGTGCTCTAAATATAACTGAAATAGAACCCAGAGCAACGGCCCCAATCAGCGGATACCAAATTTCCTATGCATAGGGTAAAACATGTGAGAGAGAGAGAGAGTGTGTGTGCGTGTGTTAATATACCAATGGCGCTGACGGAGGGAATGAGGACTAAGCTTATCAGTTATTTCAGCAGCATTCATGGCATTTGGAAGATCCTGCTTGTTTGCAAATACAAGCAGCACAGCCTCCCTCAATTCATTTTAGGCATTCAACCAGCAATGTTATTATGCAAAAGAAAATTTTAAACAAAACTGAGAGATGGCAAGTAAAATGAGCTATTGGCAGTAAGATGTACACGGGGTATATATGTCGTTAATACCAAAACAGTTGAATTAGAATACTGCAGAGAGTTAGAGACTAACAGTATTACAAAGCAATGTCAGTAATAAAATGATCCAACTAATTATGTGAATTGTTAATTATGTTTAATTGTGTTAGTCTCTAATAGGCTAGTAACATAAAAAAAATCAATAACCTTTTCCAAGATCTAACTAAACTAAAACATTACAGGTTCCACTCAATTTATAACAAGATGGAGCCTCTAGTTACCTCATTCAACATCCAATGCAGCTCATTCCTAGCCTCAACCACACGGTCACGGTCATTGCTATCAACCACGAAGATAAGACCTTGAGTGTTTTGGAAGTAATGTCTCCACAAAGGTCGAATCTGTACATGCACCATACAAGACTTAGAAAATCTGAAAATGGACAGACAATAATGCCTAAGGGAAAGTATGGCTCTCAATAAATTTAACTTGGTGGATCACCAACAACACATTAATAACAATGGATCACCCATAAGCATGCCATTTTCAAAGTGTGAAAAGTACCTATGTTAACCAACTAATGCATAATAAAAACATACAAGTATTCAAGTATACACATGCATAATTGCGTATGTATGTATGTATAAATATATATAATTGTGTGTATAGATTGTGCACACAACATGAATAGCTGTCCTCACATAGAATAAGGAAAAACTGAAAATACAATGTCGCATTCAATGTAGCTTATGAATATGTTATGTGCTGATGGAATAACTAATCAGCACAAGACCGTCAATAAGCATATAAATCACGAATGACTAACACAAAAACATACTTCCTGTTAAAACTAAGGAAGAAACTGAAAGACAAGGTGGCTCAAAATAATGTACATACATTATCTTTACGTTGCGTGCTAAAGGACAAGCATCTAATTAGCACAAGGACAGACACATGCACATAATAACCAACATCAACTAAACACAAGTTATCAGATACTTGTCTGAAATGTCTGCCACAAGCTGAATAGCTTTTCCTTAAATAGACAAGGAAAAACTGAATCAGAAAGTAGCTAGTAGATGTAGCTTATGAATTTGTTGTGTGCTAATGGTTCAATATCTAGTCAGCACAAGACCGTCCATAAGCACTAAAGAAACTAGGTGCACATAACAATCACAGAAACGTGATATAATTAACAATATTTTCCATATTTCACACTTATGCTTAAAGTTTCAGTTGTTATGAAACTTAAATACTAAGATCACATACCTTGTCCTGGCCCCTGACATCCCAGATAGTGAAGCTGATGTTCTTGTATCCCACAGTCTCCACATTAAGTTGCAAATCTTCAAGTCAGTGGACAAAGAAGCTACTTCATTAAGTTCAAAAGTGTTTCAAACTACACTAATCTAAATTGGTACCAATTCCCAAGTCTAGTGTCAATACAGTTCAGGAAAGCATGTGAAACTTAGACAAATTCAGCATAGAAATAGAAGTAAGGTATTCACTACACCTTACATTTAAGCGTAATATATATTTTTATTGTAACATTCAACACGCAACTCCAACACTTAATTTAAGCATAATATACATATATTAACGTTTATCCCACTACCTAATGGATGTATGACCACAAAGAAGGTCAAACTTTAGAACAAATATATTTCGCATTAACTTCACATTAGACAAAATTTGAAATAACTATCCATGAAAATAGGTCGAAAGCAACAACATGAGTGCACAATGAAATCTCAACAAAAGATAGAACAATTAAAAGAACGATCAATCTTTCCATATATAAATGAAGAGAAAGTTCATCTTGTAAAAAATATAAAATTTACTCATAAAAATTAAAATAAAAAATACATGTTGCTTATAGATTGACAAGCAATGGGTACAAATATGAAGCTTGTCCTTGATCTAGAGAAGTTCAAAAAGCCTTCACACAAACTTATGAAGCAATTCTTAAATGTTCTTATCTACTTAATTAGATGATAGCAAGTCAACTAACATGGCCACAAGCCTGCATTTTATGGAATAGCTCTAGTGCAGCCTGAAGTCTTTTCACTCGACAAAACCCACCTATAAGACTGCAGTAAGTGACAAAATTGGGAGCCACTCCCATGTTGGACAATTCAAATTGAAGTTTATAAAACAATAGAATATATAAATGATTAGAATAGAATCAAATTGAAGTTTACCCCTTTCATGCTACAACTTTTATGGCTATTTTAGGAGGAGAAAAGCTATATCCACAACACTTTTACAACAAATCTTGAGTGGCAAGCTGTTATAGGTTGTTACTAGTGAGCAAATAAGTAATTTAATTGGTAAATTCAAATTAAAACCAATAATAAGTTACCACTTATGATTTGTTGTGAAAAATGTTGTTGACATAGCACTTCTAATTTTAGGAGAGAAGGTCGCATTGCGAATGTGTGATATGGTTCCCAAGACCTATTTTTGTATCTATCACAACTCCATAGAGAGTAAAGTTCTCCTCCCATCCAATAACTCCTTGTGAGGGTCAACCAAATCTTAACTTCAAATAAAACCTATTTAATTACAGTTAAAAAAAAAAAAAAAGAACAAAAAAAATTTGAAAGGGAAAAAACATCAATGATATGAAAAGAAACATCACTTCATAAAAAGTAAATAACCACTTCCAACAAATATACATACACCTTATAGATTGACTGGCAAAGTCTTAATAAGTAATTCTTGAAGTGATTTATCTGCTGGATTTGTAGATAGCAAGTCAACCAACATGGATGCAGTGGTTGCATTTGCTGAAAAACCTTTGTCAACCATTATCTTAATAAGTTTCATAGCCTTTGCTGTCTCATTCTGTTGCAACAACCCTTGGATGATTGTGTTATATGTTCGATCATCAGGAGAGAAATGGTTCCCATCCATTTTCTCTAGCAACTCACTCGCTTCATCAATTAGCCCCTCTTTGCAAAACCCTTTGATCATTATATTGTAAGTTCGAACATTGGATTGCAATCCTTTTGCAGGTAGACTATAAAAGAGTTCTCTTGCAACTGTAAGATTCCCGACATTACACAAACCGTCAATTAAAATGTTGTAAATCACAATATCATTGCCCAATGTTTTGTCTTCCATCTCATGAAACACTTTTATTGCCTCAACAACTTGTCCACTCTTGCACAGGCCGTCCAACAAGACAGCATAGGTTTGGGGATCTGGAGGTTGGCCACAAGCCTGCATCTTATGAAAAAACTCTAGAGCAGCCTTGTGTCTCTCCACTCGACAAAACCCACCTATAAGAGTGCTGTAAGTCACAACATCAGGAGTTACTCCCTTGTTGGACATTTCATGAAAGAGATTCATTGCCTCATCAATTCTTTTCTTTTTACAAAATCCATTAATCAATGTGTTATAGCTAACAACATTAGGTGAACAACCCCTCTCAACCATCATGTTCAATGCTTCAATGGCATCCTTCAATTTATTTTGCAAACAGTATCCATCAATCAAAGTATTATAAGAGACTACGTCAGGCTCAATACCTCTTTGAATCATCATATCAAAAACTTTTTTCGCCTCTATCAACATCCCCTCTTTGCAATATGTGTCCACCAATATGCTGAAGGTCCTCACACATGGCACGATCTTCCTCTGTGCCATCTCATTCAACAAAGTAATAGCCTCTCTCCACCGGCTGAAATTGCATAAGCCTTGAATTAAGGAATTGTAAGTGACAAGGTCCGGCTGAATGCCTTTACTCATCATTTCAGATAAAAGGTTCAAAGCCTCAGTTACCAATCTATCCTTACATAAACTATCAATGATTGTGTTATACGCTGACAGATGAAGCTCAAAATTCCCTTCTTCCAACTTCCTAAGCAATCCAGTAGCCATATCAGTCTTACCAAGCTTACACAAAGCATTTAGTATCGTTCCACAAGTAAATGCATCAGGTTGATACCCTTTCTTCTCCATATCTTCTACCAACCTCACAGCTCCAGCAATGTTACCTTGAAGACAGAGCCCCTTGACAAGGGTGTTTAGAGTAATAGAGCCTGGGTGATAACCAAGTTTCAAAATTGTTGCCAAGACAGAAAACCCAAAATCTACTCGGTTCAAATGGCAGAAGGAGTTAACCAAAACATTAAGAGTATAAACATCAGGAGAGATACCAAATGATTCGATTCGTTTAATTAGAGAAATGACTACTGGGTAATGCTTCAATCTTGCAATGGCTCCCAAAATGTGATTAAAATCGCCGATGGAAGGCAAAGGGTGCATGTGAAGCATTGTATCAAACAGGTCTAAGGCATGATCAACATTCCTAAAGCTTCTAGATTTGCACTGATCTCTAACAGATTTCAGGAATTGATTTTGATTCTGATTGTGATTGTGATTCGGGTTTTTTTTAGCACTAGCAATACTAGTAGTAGCAGCAGTAAGAGTAGAATAACAATAAGAACGAAAAGAAGAGTGGGAAGTACGAAGCAGCGTACCCATTTTCCTGAAGATCCAGCAAGCAAACAATTCGGCAGCGGAAATCAGAACGAAACGATAGAGTTTGAGAATTGAGAAAGCGAGAGAGAGAGAGAGAGATAGAGAATCGGTTCGGTTTTGAGGGCAGTTTAGTTGAACAAAGCTACTGATCAGTTATCTGATGGTGAGAGAGCAAAAATAAATCAGGGGAAGGGGGCGGCTGAAATGTACACACTTCACCAGATCATTCTTCTTCTTTTTTCTTGTTTAGAACAACGATTTTACTATTTAGTCCTCGTCCCCATTAACGTAAAGGAACCGGTTGTTGGGAACATTGAATGGGTTTCGGTGGGGTAGTTTTGGAATTTTGTGGACCTTTTTAATAAGCCTGTACTAATTACAGAAAAAGAGTGGTTTTTGGTTGCTTGGACTATAAAAATGTAATGGTTTTTATGCATGGGCGACTATTAATTAATGATCCACTATTGCATAAGTGTAATTAATTATTATTTGAACCTGATGAGATTACGGGGTCATCAGTTCTAAATTTATGTAGAATTCATAAATATCACAATCTGGGATTCAAGCAGGTTCCATCAGCACTACGTTGGCGCCAACATTTCCATCTAGGTCTCTCTCTCTCTCTCTCTCTGTTATGAATTTGATTGAAGTTGAATTTGTGTGCAAAAATTTTTGGATTCTCTTGTGCCTGCACTATTGGCTGACCAGAATCGAAAGTTTATCTATGTTGAACAGGAAAGTTTTTTGGTCCAATTGATATTTCTCATTTTAAAGGTATCATATATTATTGTACTGGGTTTGGTAGACGATGAAACATTGGGAAAGAGAAGGAAACTAAACTTTTAACTTTTACTGGTTTAATTGTTGAAAATTGAAAATTCTTACACTAAGTAATTATGTTGGCTTTTTTTACTTATTTGATGGATAATCTAAGATTTAAACAAACAAAGCATCATGGCTTGGTTGGTGGAGAGACTGTGAAAAATGCATGGGACTATGCAGGACTTGCACATAGGATTAGGAATAGGAGAATTGGAATTTGGGACAGTGAAAGTTAAAATAATAATAATAATAATAATAATAATAATAAAATAATAAAAAATAAAAAATTATTGCCTTTGAATTATGCCCCATCTCAGTCTCACTAATGCCCTCTTTGCTGTTCTTGCAATTAAACTGTAATATTGGAGTTCATTGAATCACAGTGTCTTGAAATTTCAAGTACCGCGCTACATCAAATGTCTAGGTTGTCATTAAGAATCTAAAAGTCCATAAACTAAATGCTAACAATTGGTTGAACTTGGTCAATTTTGGTATTTTGTCCATGGTTGGAACCATCAACAAGGTGACTGATTGTTAAAACTGCAAAGATGGTTTCACATGGTTTCTCCATCATCATCATAATCTTATGCCTTTCAAGTTTCTACGAATTCCTTAAGTTGAGGATTGTTTGACAGAATATTGTTTAAGTTATAATCTGTGATTAAATATGCATGTCTCATGTTTATTAAAGAAGGGCAAATTAGATGATAAGATACTCATTTGAACTAAGATGTATTGTATTTCTAATAAAGGCTGCTGGTAATAATTTATGGAATAATGTTGGTAATTAATCTACTATAAGGTGAGTATCAAATTACTAATTCTTCCAAAAACTTGAGAAAATGGTGAATTTAATCACTTAACCATAATGCAAACCTTCTCCCTCACATGTGAGCCTAAAATTCCCCTTAATAAGTGGGGCCCAATATGTAAGATTTTTAACATTTTAAATGGGAGGTAGTAAAAATAGAGATCAATATTTTCCTGCACGAAAATCCAATTTTACACAACCTACCAAAAAAAAAAAAAAAAAAACCTCTTGAAGACCACACTCTACATTGATAATAATTTTTCCAAACACAAAGTTTATTGTGATTTCACCTATTCTTCCATTAACTGGAACACAAACTCTATGTTTTACTGGCATTAGAATCTATATTTCTTAAGCTCCATATTGATTTTTAGAAACCCATAAAGCATTAGGGGTATAGATTTTCTTTTTCCTGATAAGTATAGTAGGGGTGACAAATGCATGGCCAGTGCATTGGTTTCTTCTCTAACATAGATTTATATTAATGGAGTTATTATATGGTTTGTTAGAATTATCTAAAAATGCTCTGATTATGTGATAATTTAGGTCTCCTTTAAGTATAGTGGTTGTGTGGTACCAAACAACTAATTTTTTTTTTTTTTTAAGAAATTTAATAAATTTTCTGCAATTTGGTGTTATAAAATCAAAAGAATTAAGTCAAATTAAAAAATCTAAATAAAATATGCTAATGTTGAAAATTGTGGAAAGGTCAACCAATAGTCAAAGACTTCAGTTATATATATATATATATATATATCCATCTTATTACCTCATTAATACTATCATTTTTTTTCTCTCTCACTCTCCTTATTTATTGTGTGTCCTCTATTTTCAATAACCTGCAATCCATACTCATCCACTAAAGAGCACCCCACAATAGCCAAATCTCCCCTTTCGGCACAAAAGCAATATAGCAGTTAAATTTATGTTAATTGAATAATTCCCATATCACCTGTACGTAGGACATAATTTGAACTTCAAGTTCAAAAGGGTTTGTTAAATGGGCTTGAAACCAGTTTCGTTCTACTAAAAATGTATATTTGCATTCTTCCGTTAATATGCGCGATAGTTGTATCGAATGCATTGATATTAGATATATAGAGGGATTAGGGTTTGGCGGCACTTGATGCCATTACAACTTCTTGAATTTCTTTGTTTTTATCACACAAGGGAATATGCACCCAACCATAACTGAGCCATCTCAAAATGCATTTTTCCCACAATATGTTTGAAATGAAGTCTTTGCTAAACTTGCTGATTGTATAAATGTAGTAATTGGGTAATTTATCCAATAACGAAATTGTCTAAAACAATATTTGCACCACGACCAACTCTTTATTGATGATGAATGGGAATGTGAAGCAGAAAGTCCAACTAGAAATTTCTAGTGTACTGTTTAATAGCTTCTTTGCGGAAATGGGAGATTTGGTTATGGTAGGGTGCTTTTAGCATATGTAAGGTTTGCAGGTTATTAAAAATGGTAGTGCCGAGAAAAAAAAAATCATAGTATTAATTGGGTAATAAGATGTAAAGTCTTAATATTTAATGATGTTTTTTTCAACTGTTAGATCTCTTAGAAATCTATGACTTAAAAAATGTGTAATTCTTATAGAGTTACATTAGGTGTAACTTGAACCCATCTCTCTCTCTCTCTCTCTCTCTCTCTCTCTCTCTCTCTCTCTCTATATATATATATATACACGCGCGCACGCACACACACACACACACATAGATGGGGAATAACTATTCATCTTTAAAAGGTTTGTAATGATTATTTCTTAACAGGTGTATTAATTTCTAAAATTAATATATTTCCAAATGAACAAACTTTCCATATGCACATAACAATTATGAAAATAAATAATCATAAAAAAATAAATAATCTCTCTTTCAAATTTAAAAAATATTATTTTTTAGGAAATATAATTATATGAGTAAGATATTTCCTAAAATATATCTTAAGTTTGATTTAAAAAATGTTTTCATTCCATTGTCTTCAAGGTTCTATCATTATGTTGTCACCAAATAAATGAATAGTAATAAGCATTATATTACAGCGTCTTGTATTCCTTGTAATACCTATTATATTGTGTTGCCATTAAAAAAAACGTTGCTACAAGTAGCTTTATTTGTAATGTTATTCCTATGTAATTACTATTATAGTTTACCAAACGTATCCCTAGACCTTGAGTAACTCCAAGATTCTGGGGATTACTTCAAAATCAATGCACAAATATGAAATCAAACTTGCGTGTGTGTGTGGTGCACATTGGCGGCTCCAAGTTAGAGTCAAGGTGGTCGCAAAACCACCCTAGCCTGGAAAAAAAAAGTCATGTTATATATAAAATTTAAAAATTTTATGATTTTTTATCTTAAAAAAAATGTATGACCACCATAAAATTTTTTAGATCCAATATAATTAAACTTTAGACAAAGTTTAGCAACAAACTTGGTTGTAGATTAAGGCTATAACTCCACTTAATATTTTTTTTATTAGATATGAATTTTAACAATTCCACAATTATATCACATTTTTTTTTTCTTATATTCTCCATGCTTGCAAAACTTCAAGAAGATTAAAGATAAATAGCTTATGTCATCAATCAAATGTTTAATTTTCGTCTTCTAAAAAAAAATGTTTAATTTTCAAGTTTTTCTAGTCTAAAATTATACGCAAAAAATAAGTTTATGGATTAAATAGTAAATAACATTCGATTGACATGAAACTTGACCTGTGTTTTAAGAACATAAAAAACATACAATTCAACGGTTAGATTTTCAAAATATGTAGTCATGCTAATTTGTTTAGTAAAAGTTGTAGTCTTAGGCTACAGCTAAGTCTGTAGCCAAATTTTGGACTTTTTAACAATATATTGGGCCTTTACAAACAAAAAGAAAAATCCAAGAAAATTTTATTTAACTAAAATTTTGAAAGAAATAAGCTTGTGGTATTTTTTTTGAAACTGAAGAAAACTTTCAATTAAATCAAGAATGCATCAATGTTTACATGCTCAACAACAACTGATGGAACCTCTTCCATCCAAAATAAATCAACATTAACATTTTGAGCATATCTAGCAAGCACGTGTGCCACCCTATTACCATTTCTCTTAGTACAACTCACCAAAGACCACTCCAAAGCTCCTAGCAGATGCCTGATGTCTCCAACAACATGCCCAATAGCTGACTGGTAGTCCGTACCTGAAGCAATACACCTCGTAGCATTAGTACTGTCACCTTCCACAATAATCCTCGTGAAATCAGCATCAATGGCGAATTCCAGCGCCTTACAACATGCAAGTAGTTCAGCCACGTCACTTCCCTGGACTGCCGGCCCCTTAACTGTCATCGATGCCATAACTTCTCTGATGGAGTTTCTAATCACAGCACCTAACCCAAAACTAGCAGAATCCCCAAACACTGCGGCATCGTAATTGAGTTTGTACACTGACTGTGGTGGAGGTATCCAACGTGTTCCATCATTTTGTAATACCTGTTGAGTCGCACTTACCACCGCATCCGCTTGTAAGCTTGCCTGTGACAGCTGGTACTCCTTAAGCAACTCAGCTGCCCGCCTATTCAACCAACCCGATTCCAGCAATTTTCCTCCATGCACTACTCGGTTCCGCTGATTCCAAATCAGCCGTGCCTGCACCAGCAAAAGCTCCACCTCCTTTTTGCTTAGCCTATCCAGCAGGTACTCCAACAGAGCAACAAAATCAAGTTGGCCCGTCCCACACTTCTGCAAAGCTCTTACACTACCATGCCAAACATCCTGCGCCACTATGCATTCCCATAAAGCATGAATAGTTGATTCTTGGAATAAAGCACATAATGGACATACCTCATCCATCAGAATCCGTTTCTTCTTCAAGTTCCTTTTAGTTGGGAGAATATCATGACACGCCCTCCACCCAAAAACCTTTATCTTGTTGGGGATCCGTAGCTTCCATATAGCAGCCCACACCTTACTGCCTCCACTCCCTAATGATGATTCAGCCCAATCCTCCTTCTTCAATAGAGTTCTTGCAACCTTGTAAGCCAACTTCACTGTGAATATGCCATCTTATTATGCTTCCAATAAACAGAGTCGGAGACTTGCCATCGACTTAGAGGTACATCACATATAGCTTCCCCCTCTTCCCTATTGAAGTGAGCCATAATAAAGTCACGTCTCCATACATGGAGGTCTTGGTTGATCAAACTTGACACCCATACTTCCTCTTCATCATCCCTTACCGACAAAAAAGGCTTATTTGTAGGGTACTCTGGAATCCACCTATCCTGATAGACATTAATAGACAGTCCATCACCCACTCGCCAACAATGTCCCAATCTTAAAATAGGTAAGGCCGCCACTAAGCTCCTCTACACAAACGAACAGTTAGGTGACTTTGTAGCCTCAAGTACTGAAGTTCTAGGGAAGTACCTTGCTTTGAAGCTTTGATAGAGGAGAGAATTTGTATCTTTTAAAAGCCTCCACCCTTGCTTGGCCAACATGGCTAAATTGAAAGCTCTAAGGTCCTTAAATCCCATTCCACCATCCTTCTTTGACAATGTCAGTTTATCCCAGCTTTTCCAAAGAATTTTCCTTTCATTCCCAACTTGGCCCCACCAAAATCTGGAACTTAAACCCTCCAACTCCTCGCATAATTTCGATGGGAGCTGAAAAACACTCATTGTATACATTGGAATAGACTGAGCAACCGCCTTGATGAGAACTTCTTTCCCCACTCTAGAAAGCATCATTCCCTTCCACACCTGTAATTTTTTCCTCACCCTATCTTTAATGAAAGAAAAAGTATGGTATTTAGCCCTTCCAACTAAAGTAGGCAAACCCAAATATGAGTCGAACCGAGACACTTCCATCACTCCAAGAATCCCCAAAACCTCCTGTTTCTGTCGAACAGTGGTATTATTACTGAAATACATTAAAGACTTTTCCAAATTTATGCATTGTCCAGAGGTTTTAGCATAAGCTTGAAGGATCTCAACAATAGAATTAATCTCCACTGATGAAGCCCTGCTAAAAATCAATGAATCATCTGCAAAGAGAAGATTAGTAATCTTTAGTGCATTTCTACAGATAGACACCCCATGCAAAGTCCCTCCGGCCACTGCCCTGTCTAATAGCGAAGTAAACCCTTCAATGCATAACAGAAATAAATAAGGTGAGAGAGGATCACCTTGACGAATTCCCCTTGAAGGCAGAACATTACCAAACGGTCTCTTATTCACAAGAACAGAGAATGAAGTCGTTGTGACACAACTCATCACCTTTTCTATCCATGTTTTTGGAAAACCCAATCGCTGCATAACCCCCTGAAGGAAAGGCCACTCCACCCTATCATATGCTTTACTAACATCAAGTTTCAAAGCCAAAAACTCTTTCTTCCCTTTCTTCCTACAGTGCATAGTGTGTAGTGTTTCATATGCCAGCAACACATTATCAGTAATAAGGCGCCTAGGGACAAAATCACTCTAAGTGGGAGAAATGATATTAGGTAACACCTGCTTCAGTCTATTGGCTAATACTTTAGAAATTAATTTGTAAATCACATTACACAGACTTATGGGCCTAAAATCAGACATTTTCTCTGGGTTCTTCACTTTAGGAATCAGCACAATGTAAGTATGGTTAATATCAGGCAACATATAACCATCATTCAGGATGTCCAACACAGCATCAATTATAGTATCACCCACTACATGCCAAAATCTTTGGTAAAATAAAGCATTCATACCATCAGGTCCAGGTGCCTTTGTTGGTCCCATTTGGAACAACGCCATTTTAACTTCTTCAGCAGTAAACTCACTAGACAGGGTATCATACATCTCCGGTGTCACCTTCCTTGGGACAGCATTGAGACATTCCTCCATCTGATCACAATTACCTGCATAAAACAAATTGTCAAAATAACTAGTAGTCATATTAGTTATCTCCTCCATCTTCTCCACCCAATTTCCTTGTGCACTTTGAATCCCCGTAATATAATTCCTCCTTCTTCTCTGGGAGGCTTTTGAGTGAAAGAATTTAGTGTTCTTATCCCCATGTTTAAGCCACAGGATCCGAGACCGTTGTGCCCAGTAAATTTCCTACTTCAATAGCATGTCATCCAACTGTTTGTTGACACTCAAATATTCGGCCTTAGATTCTTCAGTCACCACTTCAGCTTTATTTAAAACCTCAAGCCGGTTTTGAAGAGTTTTAATGGCTACTTCATTCGGCTCAGACTTTGAAGACCCCCATGCTTGCAATTCATCACCACAAAACTTAATCTTCTCCTTTATTGAAGCTAAACCAAACTCCCCCCCTCCCACCATATCCCAAGCATCTTTAACCACTGTGCCACAATCCTCCCACAGTAACCACGCTTCTTCAAATTTAAACCCTTTTTGGAATTTTTGCTGAGACCTCTGAACACACTTCACATGCACCAAAATTGGCAAATGATCCGAAGCATGGGGGGAAGGTGAGAAACTGTAGTTACCTGAAATTTAGCCAGCCACTCCATAGTTGCCACAGCCCTATCAAGTCTCAATTTGGTATTAGCATCACCAGGCCTCTTATTAGACCACGTGTAGGTATACCCTCTGTATCCCAAATCCTCCAAATTACAAGAGTCTAAAACATTTCTAAAAGAATCAATCTCCGCAGCATTAGGTAGCCTTAAACTTAATTTCTCAGCACTATTTAGAACTGCATTAAAATCTCCCGCACAAAGCCATGCACCATTAACAAAACTCCTCAGATGTTCCAACAGCTGCCAGGATTTTTCTTTATGCTGAGCCTTAGGCCAACCATAAAATCCAGTAAAAAACCAGACAAACCTATCCACTTCAGTGACCTTCATCAAAATGTGATTAGGTGAATAATTAATCAAATCCATCACGACCTCCTTCTTCCATAATAAGGCCAAACCACCCCCTGTATTTGGCTGTTTAACTATAATTTTATTCTGAAACTGCAAATCCCCATACAAATTATCAAATCCTTCTTTATCCAGACGTGTTTCCATAAGAAAACACACAGTGGGAGCTTGTTCCCTTACAAGTTTGCGAAGGCTTCGACCTGTCAAAGGGTTCCCAAGCCCTTGGCAGTTCCAGCATAACAGCCTCATTGCTCCCGGCAAGGGTGATCATCCACCCCGGCCGATCTCTCAAAAGTAGGAACTTCCTCATACTCAAATTTCCCCCTCTTAAGACTTCCTTCCTCTCCCTTACTAATCTGGTTCCCATCAAATTCTGCTGGTAGTGGCCTTTTTCCATTAGACGGCAACAACACCTTTTGTAAATTACCAAGCCCAAAATCCATCATGTTGAATCTAGTCCACGATGATTTGGGCTTTACATTATTCAGCCCAACTGATTGTTTGCCGAAAATAGCTTCAACACCACTTAAGCCCATCACGTTACTCTCACGTGCCTTGCCTTCCAACCCACTAGGTAAACCATCCTCCTTCTGTATCGGATTCTCCTTCAGCCTAGTTGCTACATTGTGCACGTCAGCAGTTTCACTCACCACGTAATCTGCATGGGCGTGATTAATTCCTGAACAGGTGGCATGATTCCTGAAAATTCGGACTGTCCTTCATCATCGTTGCTAGGGTTTCTACGCAGCTCATCTGCCGCCGCCACAGCTCTACTCTGTTATAGTAGTGCCTCACAACTAATTGGACCTCCCTTAGCCTTGACTGAACCAGCGCCGAACGTTTCACTACCATCCTCTTGACCATATTCAGCCCCCCCTGTTTTCCTGTCAAACGGACCACCTCTTGCTCGGCCTCCCATGGCTTTTAAAAAGTCTCCATGTTGGTAGTCTACTATGACTCCTTTCTTAGTTGCCGCAAAGTGCTCAGCACAATTCTTTACATCATGGCCAAGCATGCCGCAAAAATGGCAAAACAGCGGCAACCATTCATATTTGAACTTTACCTAGTGTTTTTCTCCATCAGACCCCGCAATAAAGCTTCCCCTTCGAATGGGCTTCGAGATAGGTAATGCCACCCTAACCCTCATGAAATATTGCAACTCGTCTTGCCCTCTTCTCTGCTCAACTTGCTCAACCTCCCCCAGTCTACTCCCCACTTCCTTAGCAACCCGTGATGTAAACATGTCCAGCAGCGCCCCCTAGATTTGAATCTAGAAAGTTGTCGTCTCCACTCCAGCGCTTAAGCAATAATAATTGATTATCAAAAGTCCACGAACCTCCTCTCAAGACTCGAATAAGATCAAATTCAGAATTGAATTTAAACTGAAAAAGATTTGGCCCTATTTCTGTGATACATAGTTTGTCCTCTAATCCCCAAGCCCGTCTCATAGTATTCTTTGCTGCTTGCTTATTAAAGGATTTGCACGTCAAAAACTTACCCATCAAACTGAGGGTGCAGTCCTCAATAGCTTCCAAACGTCCTTCATCAGAGATGGTAATCACCTCCTCCTCTTCCGTAGTCAGTTTCATGTTCTCCATACTATTAACAACCTCATCAGCCATGGTATACTAAGATCACTCACACGGCTAAAACACAAAGCAAGAAAGATGCCCTAGACCTAAGTCAAGGGAGGAAGAAACTCGTATACACGAGAGAGCGAGCTCCACGAGGGAGAGAGTTTCTGTGCTTGTGGTATTGATAATGAGATATAATTATCATTTTTTATTAAATATTGTATAATTTAAGTTTCCTGATTACCATCCTGAAAAAAAATTCCTAAAACCGCCACTAGTGGCAGCTTAACTAGGGGAAGCTTATATATAACTTATATACTACTTGACATCATTATTAATCTGCTGCAATAATGGGCAATACATTATGAGAAATTTTTATCTTATTAAGTGGATACAATCGTGGACACAGGCATGTACAGGAATCCAATAATAACATCAAGACCAATACATTGGCAAAATTTTCACACATAAGCTACATTCTGCACGTTCTTCTTCTTCTTGTTCTGGATGTAGATCTTTAAAAGCCCCATAACATCCCCTTAAGTTGACCTAGACCATGACTTTTTTGTTCACTCAACCTAATTGCCACAAATGGAATGAAAAGTGGGTTTGAAAAGTGGGTCCATGTAAATGATCAAGACCTCAGCCTATTCCAATCAAGTTTAGTACAAATGGGAAAGTCAATGGAATATCTGCAATCAACTGAGGACTCTAGACGATACTATTTGGACCTTTGAAAGTTTGAACTGTAGAAGTGTTGACCACTTAAAATTACATTATTATCTTAGTTTTAGTAGATAATATCACATCGATTTCATATTTAATTATTCGTAAATATCCAAATAAAAAAAATTTATTCGTAAATATGTGAGTTTGAAAGATTTCTAAAAAATATACTAATTACATGTATTTTTCTCTTGTAGGAGATTAAAACCATTCAACTAATTATATAGAATGCAAGAGAGTCTAAGGGTCAAGATCAATTAGAGCATGGTTTTGGAAACTCTAATGTGGCGTTTGGTACAGAATAATGTTTTAAGATTCCTAGGAATGTTTAAAGATTCCCATGTTTGGTTGCAAATCATGCTAGGGAATCAGATGCCATGGGAATTTGGATTCCCCCCTTAAACCCCTCTCAGTAGGAATGTGGATTCTTTTTAAAACAGGTGGGAATCCAGATTCCCAAGCTTAAAGGAAATTGTATTTTTTATAAATTGACAATTTTAACCCTTTTTTTTTAAATGACTTGATAGTTCACATTCAAATCTAAGGATAGAATGGGAAAAATAAATAATTCATTTAAGATTCCTGGGAATAAACCAAACATAAGAATAGCTACATTCTTAGGAATGTGATTCCTAGGAATCATATTCCTAGGAATCTGGATGCTAGGAGTAATGTGGATCCCCCCGTACCAAATGCCACATAAATAAGTCAAAAATGTGTGAGAATAAAAAGGGGAAGAATGAAATTTGTTCAAGTCAAAATTGGAAAAATCCTAATATGGAAACATCCTGCACTGTTTCAGTATTTTTGCCATAACATCTTGCATAGATGTTCAATTGACCTGATTCTTACGGCCATGGAAAGAAAATTTGAAGATCTACAACTTTGTAGTTTATCACAAATTCCATAAAAATTGTTTTGAAGGTCAAAAGTGTGCTAGAATCTGACAGTTGATAAAATTCTGAAAATCAAGGGATTCCCATACTAAATTAGAAATCTGTGGTAGTGGGGTTAGGAAGTGGGAAGTGTGAGGGTAGTGGTAGAATTTATTTTTATTTTTAATTTTAGTTGATTTACCATTTTAACCTTATTTCCCTTTTTAAGGAATAAGAATAGATTAATTAAATTAAAGGTATTTTTGGAAGTCAAAAATGCAATAACTAACTTTTTTTTTTTTTTTGGTTGATACAAGATAGAAATTTTACTCTAGCCTAATTTAAGTGTATATATGTGTGAAGCTCCCTCCTGAAAACTTGAACCTTGGCTCTTACACCTCACAGTGTATATATGTGTGACCAACGCTCTAAGGGTGTGCGATGGTAACAACTAACTTTCTGAATCCTCTAAATATATAGAGATAATGGCATGTCCTTTGAAGCATTTTTATGGATTCTGTTTCATTCCAGTTGGAAAATCTCGTACTGGCATGCAAACCGGAATGATAATCCCCCTATTTCACCTCGGATGAAATTTCAACCTATTTCGAGCATTTCGGTTAATACTAGCCGAAATTAAAGATTTGGCCGGAATGCAGAAGTGAATTATAATCTCAATTTTTTATTTATAATTTGATAATTTGGGATGGAAGATTTGAATTCTATATTTCAATTAGAAATGCTAGTGAGCATTAGATGAACTATAAATCTCTTTCCAATCCTAATCTCAATTTTAAATCAAAACAACTAAAAAGCGATTTGCCCTCACATCAACCATCCCCAACTTTGGTGTTGATAAGGTCCTTTACGCCATTCAGGTAAAAGTTTTGACAATTCGAGTAACATAGATAGGAATTGCTGAATTGGCGACTGACAAAATGCTGTTGTTAGCACTTTTACCATTTTAAAAATAAAATAAAATTTATTGCATATTCCTTACATTAAGCTACTCTGAACAGTTTTAGACCCCTTAAAACAACCAGATTGGTTAGCCTAGTTAATTAGCCAAGTTGTTACTTAGTCAAATTAAGCAATTCTAGGTTAAAGCAATCAAATAATCATATCAAACATATAAAGCAACGGAATAATAAATAACACAAGATATGATCACCCAGGAAACCACACGGTAAAAACCTGGGGAGGATTTGACCTAGCTATCCTCAAGGTAAACCTGAATCCACTATGCAAAAGAATCGAAGTTCATACAGAAGGACTACAAGCTCCCCGCTTGACTTCCTAATGCTACCTACAAGTAGAACTTACTGACACGACCACGTGAAAGCTCCGAATCCACGAACTCCTTCTTTCTTGAATTCTTCAATCAGCTACAAGCACCCACGCTTGATATTCTTTAAACTTCAATGGTAGCAACCGAGTTGATCATCAAGATGTTGAAGTAATCTCTATCTCGAAAACCCTAAGTTTTGTGTAAAAGAAAGCTCCTCTGGATTTCACAAGAGATTTACACAAAACCGCAATGTATGAGCAATAATACAACTGGAGCAACTCTAAAAACGTGGCTAGGGTTTTTCTTTATATACCTAGGGTAAAAACAGAAAACCCAAAACATTTAATGAGTTAGGGCTAAGCTGGAATATTCTGCAGAAAAACATTCTGCCCGAGATTCGATCGATCGAGCCTTTCCTTCGATCGATCGAGCCAGGCCGAAATGTACCAATGCATCTGCAGCCACTCGATTCCAACTTTACATGAAAGACCCAACTTTGAGCAAGTCTAAACAAGACTAAATAACTTGTTTTGATCATGGTTTGCCAACAATACAAATTAGAGTTCTAAATACATAAAATCCTAAATCTTTAGAACCTAACATACTCAATTAAATTCAAACAAACATATAATTATATTGAATTTAATTGTCTTTAAAAAAAGATAAGACATATTATATTTTATTGGCCAATACAATCATACATTTGAATTTAATTTGGGTTATTAACGTTGTCTACCTAAAAAAAACTGCACTTAAATTTTGGAAAAATTCTACGTTCACAATATTTTTACAATAAATCATAAATAGTAAGTTATTATTGGTTATAATTTAAATCCACAACTTAAATTATTCTTTTGCCTACTCGTAACTTTCAGTAACAATTTACCATTTAAAATTTGATGAGAAAGTATTATGAAAATGTTGTAAATATTGTATTTCTCTAAATTTTGCCCTTACAAGGTACAAGTTACAACACAAGTACACAACATAAGACTAAAATGTAAGACAATAAAACTTCTTATGTCCTTTTGATTGGTAAAACCAGGGAATCATGCAGATGTATTATGTCATGCAACCATTTCTCTCACATCTTATTAAGCTGGCACTTTGCGCAATAAGATATCAAGGCACTCCGCACTACTACATGGGTGCGTGTGTGTCAGTCCAGTCCAATTCGGTCCTTGGCTACTTGAAAGAACTATACTCTTTTGAGTGAGGTCCTGAAAAGTGAAACCAGTGGGTGACAGTCCAGTTCGGTCCTTCGCTACATGTGGGTGCGTGCAATGCGGGTAAGTGGGTTTTATGCAGGTGAGTAAGGACTAAGGTAGTCATTTGATTTTTGCAAACAAAATTATGAATAAGTTACTTGACACTAAAATTAAGAAAATTAAAATGTACAATTGGTATAAAACTATATTACAATTAAAAGTTGATGTGGATTTAATTTTCAATTTTGATTGTGCTTTAGCTTTAATATATTATATATGATATGATTAAAAATAATAATTTGATGTCTTGTTAACTAATTTGCAAAATTACACTATCCAATATTGGGCATAATACTAATACATATATATATATATATTTATTTATTTATTTACATTGAGTCTCATACTTTCAAGCTTATTCATGAACATATGCTCATTTAGAAGTTGAGTGTAAACTTGGGCTCAAATTTGACTAATTTCTTAATTTTT
The DNA here is from genome assembly GCF_002906115.3 of Quercus suber. Classification (NCBI taxonomy): domain Eukaryota; kingdom Viridiplantae; phylum Streptophyta; class Magnoliopsida; order Fagales; family Fagaceae; genus Quercus; species Quercus suber. The sequence goes on from NW_027069661.1 coordinate 715,837, forward strand.
ATATATGTAAGTTTTTTCTCATGCCAAGCTCAAATTGTTCGTGACAATGTGATAGTTACATTCCAAAAAAAGCTCTAAACTTAGTTAATAGGGGTGTGCATGAGTCTAGTTAGGTCAAGTTAAATGGTTTTTTCAATCCAACCTAACTCAACTCATCAAATTGGTAGAACCCAATTCAATCCAATCCACACGGGCCAGTTTAGTCAATTAGTTATGCATACATATTTTATGCTTAGTGGAAAATTAGACTTTTACCAATTGATTCTCAAAAAAAAAAAAATTAACACTTTTTTCAATAAATTATTGCAATTCATATTATATACTTAAATTAAATTCAAAAATTTCAAAATACCAAAAATTTCAATATTATATACTTAAATTAAAATTAAGATAATAAAATAAATTTATATACGTGGTGAGTTGTGTTAAGTTAGATGAATTGAAAACACTGTCAATCCAAACTAACACAACGTACCACTCAAAATAAAATTCTAACCCAATCACCCCACGAAAACCAACCCGAGAGAGAGATTGGATTGGTTTTGGAGGGTTGATGGATTTGATGCACACCCCCAAACGGGCTTTTAAGTCCAATACAGTCTTAACCCAAAAGCCCATAAGAACCAAAAATTAGATGCACCCACGCCCTAACAAGTAACGACAACAGTTTGTCTGTATAATTCTTCAAAACTCTAAACCCTCTGAAAAACCCTAAGGTCTCGCCGGAAACCAAAAAAAAAAAAACCAATCAAACAAAGAGCGTTTTACTAAAACCCTAACGAGAAAAACTTTTCCTTCACTTTCTCGGGCATTTTCTCAGCTACCAAAAGCATTTTAGGCAGCTCAATCTTTATCAAAATGAAGAAGAAAGTGTCGGCGGCTCCAAGAGGAGGAGGAGGAGGAAGAGGAAGAGGAGGTAGAGGAAGAGGAGGGGCAAGAAAGGACGAGAAATTTTCGGAGGATTCGTTTTTCATGGCGGAATCGAAGAAGCGGCGGAAGATTGCGGACGACGCCGACGTGATAGACAGCGGCGAGTCGGACGATGAGAGGGGCTATGGATTCCGCGGCGGTTCCGATGGGGAAGATGATGACGACGGCGATGCTGAGACCGCCGACGAGGTGAGGCAGCGCGTGGCTATGGCACAGTTGGATAAGTATCGTAGAATTGCTAAGGAAGAAGAGGACGAAGACGACGAGGACGACAGCGATGAAGGGATCGATAGGGTAGGCGAGAAGGAAGGCCTCAGGGACTCGCTTGTCGCGAAAATTTTGCAGCAGGAGCAGCTGGAAGAGAGTGGCCGAGTTCGCCGAGCTATGGCCTCTAGGTATTGTATTGCTTTTTCATTAGTGTCTATTGGTTTTAGCAGTTTTTGTTTAATAAAATTTATAGCATTTGGTTCTGAATTGGGTGCTAATTCAATTAGAAAATGGCGACCTTAATACGCGTCTCTGAACAACATGATTGATTTTGAGTTAATATTGTTTATTTATGAGAATATGTAGAACATGTATGTATGATCTACAATGCAATTCAGGGTACAAAAGCCGAAAGCTACTGGTGGGTTCAAAGTGTTATTGAAGCACAGACAATCTGTGACTGCTGTGGCTTTATCAGAGGATGACTCGAGGGGCTTTTCAGCTTCCAAGGATGGCAACATTATGCATTGGGATGTAGAAAGTGGGAAACGCGAAAAATACCAATGGCCAAGTGACGATGTAATAAGGTCCCATGGAGCCAAGGATCCGCAAGGTTCGGCTAAGAAGCATAGTAGAAATGTTTTAGCACTAGCTGTTAGCTCTGACGGTCGGTATTTGGCTACTGGAGGATTAGATCGCCATGTTCATTTGTGGGATACCCGTACACGAGGCCATATTCAGGTAAATCTAGTTTATTACTTTTTTTTTTTTTTTTTGGGAAAAAAATGTCTGATGATTCAAAACTTATTGTGGTTTTTGTTTAAACAATTGCTATAATTGGGTTTAACTGTGGAATGTCAGTGACCTATCAAAACATGCGACATTTAGTGACAGACAATAGAGAGCCTCTGCTGAATAAACAGGGTCTTAGAATTAAAGGGGTTATTCTACATTCTGGAGTCCACTTAAACTACGTCCTGGGTGTTAAATAAATGTTTTGTATGGTACCAAAGTTCACTGAATCTGGGTTATTTTGTGCAAAAAAGATGAAAAAAAAACTACTGTACCCCCGTGCCTGAGACTTGCACTCCCCTGGTCAAATCAGCTAAGCTGGTCCAGTCCCCACTTGGTGACAATTGAGCTACAAGCCTCATGGCTTGAATATGCCCAGATATTTTGCACACTGAAATGCTTAGATTCATAATTATGATCTGTCTATTAATATTGACAAGATCTTTGAATAATTTCTCAAATGGCAGACATCCTGAACAGGTGACGGACTGCTGAGCTTTGAGAGGATTCTCCTCATGGCCTATCTATGTTTGCAAGTTGAACTTCAAAATTTATGTATCTAATATAAATTTTTTTTATTTCCTGACGCTGTTAGGGCAACATTTAAAACCTGAAGTTTATGGATCTTATGTACTATTCTTAATTGTCTGTGGTGTGTTTAACAGGCCTTTCCAGGTCACAGAGGATCTGTATCATGTTTAACCTTTAGGCAAGGGACTTCAGAACTTTTCTCTGGTTCATTTGATCGAACAGTCAAGATATGGAATGCAGAAGACAGAGCCTACATGAATACATTATTTGGCCACCAAAGTGAAGTATTATCTATCGATTGTTTACGGAAAGAACGGGTGTTGACTGTTGGACGAGATCGAAGCATGCAGTTGTTTAAGGTAAAGCATCTTTCAGTGATTCCTTGCAAATAGATTTACTTGGTTGAAATAAAATTACATAGATAATGTCAACTTTGCATAATAGCAGAAGTTGACATGAAGGGTGATGGCAAAGGAAAGGACACGGTTTATACTGTACTTAAATTAGATCTTTCCAAGAGTACATTTAATAAACTTAAAGTAAACATACCCAAAGGAAATGCCAAGAGCCTCATAGCTCAGTGGCATTGCACTGATGCTTGAAACTATGAGTCCAATTGCTACTGCAGATACGTGGTTTTAAAGGGAGAACTATGGTCCACATATTTTTATAGATTATTGTTTTCTTTCAGTAGTATATTTGAGTTTTTGTGGTGCTTTTTTTCTGTATCAGTTGGATTTGTCTTTCTTGTTGTTATATTTGGTCTTGACATCACCTTCTATGCTTTGTGAAATAGGTCCCTGAGGAGTCACGTTTAGTATTTCGTGCCCCTGCATCTTCTCTGGAGTGTTGTTGTTTTATTAGTAATGATGAATTCTTATCTGGCTCCGATGATGGAAGTATTGAGCTTTGGACCATGTTGCGAAAGAAGCCTGCACACATTGTAAAGAATGCTCATCCTTTATTGGCTGCAAACAAGAATCTCGATCAAAAGAATAGTGAAATAATCCCTAATGGACATATAGGTAAAATTGTAAAATTCTGTTTTCATATTATCTATCATGGAAATTATATGTAATGTTTAAGTATTGGTCCTATCAATCTTTAAATTTCTAGGATTACTCTATTTTTGGTGGAAGTAAAGATTTTGTAGTCAGTGAGAAAAGATCTCATTGATTTTCTTATTCCATGCCTTCTGTCATTTACAAGTGGGTATAAAATTATTTTACCCCTGGAGAGGACACCAGGTGTTACACTTTGTGTTGTTTAAACTGAAATCCGTCAATCTTTAAAAATAATTGGTGGAAAACAGAATTCTAATATATTGTATTTTTTGGATAAGTATATTCTAAAATACTTTATTAATCTTTCCTTGTGCTTTCTCGTTTCACCTGTATTCTAATGACATGCTAATGACTTCCATACTGCAGAAAATGGTAACCATAATGAAAGCTATCATTGTCAATCAGCATATTCCTGGGTTAGTTCCGTCACTGTATGTAGAAACAGTGATCTTGCTGCATCAGGAGCCGGTAATGGTTCTGTTCGATTATGGGATATTGAAAGTGAGACCAAGGACGTTCGACCCTTGTTTGACCTTCCATTGGTAAGCCAAAGCAATATTAAAAATAATTCTTAAATGTTTTTGCGATCAGAATTTACCAACATTGTATTTTTTTTTTTTTTTTAAATACCAACAGTGTGAATATAGCAATTACTATGGATTATGCTTTGGGGTATATATTCTTATTTTTTCAAAAGAAGTTCAAATGTGAATATATTCTTATTTTTAAGAAATAAAATTTGATAATAATAATGTGTGAATTTTTTTATCTATATATAAAAAAAATCCTGTATGAATTTAGAATAATTCGTAAATACCTTTTTTAATATATATTTTTTACTTTTTTTTTTTTAATATGGATTATGCTTTGGGGTATTTCTGGATGTTATTAATGTTAAGATTTGTTTCAGTTACTAGCACTGCCAACTTTTTATGCACTGGTATATTGCTCAATGGACTTATGATATGCAGACCGAAATTGGTTTGTTTAGGTTTTAATGATTGGTAGAAATTTTGTCTAGAGTAGAACTATAGAGATACAAAATGGAGCCTTTTTGTGGATTATATAATTAAGATATCATTTGAGCATGATGTGGTTAAAAGAATTGAATATTTATTACATTAAGTTATACTCAGCTTTATCTAGCAGTCTCTTTGGATGCCCTGGATGCTTCCATTTAAATTGAGAGAGGAAAGATTGCATTGGGCAAGCCGAATGTTAGGAATCCTGCATGTGCATGCTGCCTTGTGTTAGTGCATGCTACCTTGTGACTGCTTGCTGTGGACATTAAGGTTGTTGGCAGGGCTATGTGTGCATATGTGCATCAGTGTGAGACAAGCTTGTGTGCATATGCATGGAGACTAGGGCTTGTTGTGACTATTCTTTCTTGCTCATGCGTGTAATTTTTAGAGCATGTGCTTCATTAAATAAGCTGTTAGGCAGGCTGTAGGCCAACTGGCAGGCAGATAGAGAGTTGGTTAGGCTATTCTTGGCCTTAGCACCTGGCCAACACTTGTATGAATAGGCTTCTGCCTCTTTTCACCCCATTAAGTAGAATATAGGTCAGTTTCTAGTCTCAATTCTCTCTCAATAACTCTCCCAATTCTCCCTCTCTTAGGAGGCCTGGATACCTTGAATAAGCCACTTCACTTACATTTCACACACCCAGTGTCTCTTAACACCAAACTTGCCAAGACAAGTTCTTAGAAAGTCAAACCATGCAACTCAAAGACAGTTCATGCCGTTTTTAGTGCAAGGATGAAGGACATCAAGATGATGAATCAACTATAGAAAGAAATTAAAAAAAAAAACATTCTTTATGAAATTAACAGAAAGTTTAAAGTGAAATCAGTTCCAAACACTCATTCTTCAAGTATGCACTGCTCACAATTCATTGCATTGCAGAAGATTAATTGGTCATGATGTGTTACTGTTTTGTTATCCAAGCACAAGCGAGCTTGATCCAGTAAAAGGAGCTGACCCTGAGCCAAACTCATATTGCTCCCACAATTTGTGGTATGAAGTTCACAAGTTGGGAAGATTACTCTAAGCTTGAAATGATTTGAGTGTTGACGCGATTTAGGTTGCTTGAACAGGACTTATGTTTGCAGGATTTCTAGACAGCAGGTAAACATACTTTGTGAAGGCTGTTTTAATGGGAGTAAGGTGGCAAGGAAACGACTTCTTGGTTGCTGTTCTAGGGGCTGTGAATGGTGCTGGAGAACAGTGATCTTATATTATGAGTGGTTTTTGTTGCCCATAACATTGATTTTATGGCGTTGAAAAGTGAACTGGAAATTAAAAAGGGAACAGAGTACATATGGGTTTCACACATGGGATTTCTAAGACAAAGACTCTAAATTTAGTGAAGTGTTAGTAAACTAGGTTTTAAGCAACAAAAAGATCACAATAAGTACCCAATGACATAACTTACCCAATAGCAAAACCCATTGGCATGACCACAACTACATGCGTCCTGGATTCTTGAAATTTTATAAACTGTCCCTAAATCCTAAATATTTAGAATTGAAAATGAGACTTGTAATTAACTAAATAAGCCTATACAAGGTCCAAAGAGGCTTGGTATCATCCAGGATGTGCCGAATCAATTCTTTGGCATTGGAGTTATCCTTGTTCTGCCTACTGTCTTTAGAGACTGTTGCCAGCATCCTCCATCACATTTAAAGATAGGTAACTGTTCACTCATTTGAACATAAACACATCATTTTTCATTATTTATCTTACTAGATAATAGGTAATCGATATACCGTGTTAAACTGTCAGCAATATAAGTGGATGGCAGGATTTCACAATTTCCATTTGGCAAGTATTTATGTCAACGATTAATTTCCAGGGTGTACATTGGGAGTTAACAATGTGTTGATTCCCGTGCCTTCTTTACTGAAGAGGGGAAAACCTATTGTGTGCATTGATCTAAGCCAGTGTGCAGCCCTTAATTTGGTTATATCAACATCATCCCCCCCCCCCCCCTCCCTGCGGACACTTTTATTTATTACTTTATTTCTTATCTCTTTCTTTGGTTTATTAATGAAACTTTTGATGTTGGGCTCACAATCTAATTGGTCGTCTGATTTGCTTTAGGGAGCCACCAAAAAAACTTGTTTTTTGCTTACTTGAATCATTTCTTTAACACAGGTTGGATTTGTGAATTCCTTAGCTTTTGCAAAATCTGGACAGTTTCTGGTTGCTGGAGTTGGGCAGGTAATTTTTTGTCCCATATCTGCCGTCTATGACATAACCCTCTTTGATTATGGTATGAGAACTTGATTTGCCATGATTTAAGAAAAACTGATCTTTAATTTGAAATTTCTAAAATCCTTATATTTAGTCACTTATCAAAAAATAATATCAAATCCTAGAAATCCCCACACACACTTTGTTTCCCTGCACCTTTCAAACGAAGTATAATCCTCATTCTGTCCAAAAATATAAGGGCAGGTTCATCAATCTATAATTTTGGTTGATGAAATTCGATTTAACTATAGTTTTCAAAAACCTAAATGAATCCAGGAGAGGTTGAATATATTGATAGCACCTGACCTTCAACCATTAGGAGTTCCCCTGGATTACCTGATAGACAGTTTTGATGGGTGTGTTGTGTATTATCCATGGTTTACTTCCCAGGGGTGGGTCCAAAGGGTATTGCCTTGGTGAGGATCTCATCATTAAAAAAAAAAAAAATTGTAGACAACAGAACCAAGGATGCATTTTAAATCATTGCTGAAAGGAGAGAGAGATATCAAGTGGGATAAAAGAAATTAATGTTCTAACGTATGTACAAGGAGATACAAGCTCAAAATTCATGAGGTAATCATGAATCTGAACTTCTGGCTGAAAGAATCCTAGTCTCACTAGTCACTAGTACTTTGGAGCCTTGGAGGTCCTTCCCTCTCTTTGTGGGGCTGATGAGGCTTCTCCAAGCTTTTCCTTTCTAACCAATTTCCATCGGAAATGCACAAAGAATGTGGAATTCAAAGTATGGAAATAAATTTCTGGATTTAATTTTTGACATTTAATAAGGCAAAAAACCACGGTACTGTTAAATTGCAAGTCAGTTTCTTCCATTCATAAAATTCTCTTATGTTATGCTTCACTTGGTGCCTACATTTTAACATGATAAATCTCTGCAACAGGAACCTCGTTTGGGAAGGTGGGGATGTATCAAATCTGCTCAGAATGGAATTGCAGTTCATTCCCTTAAGCTCTCATAATATGGGCAAATGTTTTTTGTAGCTCTCCAATTTTGACTAATCTGAGTTTTTAAGTTAAATGAAAAAAACATTTCTCGGCCTGGTCCAAATGATATATATTTAATTACCTTTCATTTTAACGCTTGGTGGCTTTGTATCCTGTCTTGTAAGTTTATTATTCTTGTTTTGTTTCTCTTTCATCTGAGGGGAAATAGGAAACCATGTTTTTAATGTGAAAAGCACTTATTCATCTTATGGTTAGAAAGTGCTTAGAAGAAACTTCAATTAGCACTTGGGATGGGATAGCTTTGTGATTTCGGATGTTTGTCTGTGGGTCATTCAAGTGTGTAGATTTTTATTGGGAGAGAAAAGTAAGAAAAAGATATGGATGTTTTTATCATACTTCATAGACAAACTTTAATTAGTGCCTTGGTATAAAGTCAAAAAATTATCTAGGGAACAATTGAATTTTAGTTTTGGATTGAAACATTTATGTGATTTTACAAATTTTAGATTCAAGATGGATAAAGCATTGAGTTTGATTCCTCAATTCTTATGGTTTATTTAATAATATTTTACTTATCCTCTGATTGGTTGGCAAGAAAAATGATGAGAAATGGAAAACTGCAGGTTAGTTTCAATTTCAATGTTCTTATTTTTGTTCTCTTAGGGCTCTGGTTGTTTTGAGGGAAATGTGAATTAGTTTCTTCCCCCTCAAAAAAATATAATAGCTTCAAAAAACTTTAATATGTTGATCCTATAGGCATATTTCTCTCTTCAGAATTGAGCATGAAGCAAAAGAGGAACTACCCAATTGCATAAATGAGTAAAGTTAAAACGTTGAGCTTCCAAAAGGTTTTGATGGTTTCAATTGTAGAAAGTTGATTTATGTTTCAATGAGAATGATTAACATATATTTTAATCGAATGCACTTGTTTGAAATAAGAAACCTCTACTGTGGGCACAGGTGCAACTAAATTGTTAAGAGCTTATACAATTATAATCCCGTAAAATGGAATTATATAAGTCTTTTGACCATTGTGAATCATTCACAATCTATGTACAAATATGTATATATATGTTTGTATATATAATATAATAATATTTATCCTTTTTTAAAAATTATATTTTACACATAGCTTCCAAACAATTAGGTGATAATTTAAACATATTCATTTAAAACTTGACAGTTAACTACCCTAACCTGATTTTCCCGCCATGTTGTGTACAAAATCACAAAAAATGAACCAATTTCCCGCCACTGCCAGGTAAACGACGTCGTCAAGCTTATTCAGCTTAAAAAAACACAACTACAAAAACGACACCGTCTGTAACCCACAATCACTGCAAATCCCAAAACCACCCCTACACAAAACCCAAAAATACGACCCAAACCAACCTCACATGCTCGTAATTTCCCCCATTCCACTGTCCTTTTCCGTCACAAATGGCCAAAAATAAAATTTTACCACCACGTCCTTTACAATTATTTCCCGCCCATCTTTGACAAAAATCCATTTCCCGCCACTGCCAACGAAACGACGTCGTCAACACCCTAAAACGACACCGTCCGCAACCAAGTTGCCCTTATCAGCCACTACACACACAAAATCCCCAAACTACCCCTACACAAAACCCAAAATCCACTCCCAAATCCACCGTAATTCCTCCAAACACCACTGTCCTTTTCCGTCACATTAAAAATCCAGGGGCACTCAAACAACGGTCTTAGCTCTCTCATATAAATACCCCACAAACCCCCCAAAATTTCCATTTCTCTCTTCTCTCTCTCTCTCTGAAATTTTCTCTCTTCGAAATTTCTCTCTCTCTCTCTCTCACCGAAATCTCCTTCTCACTCCGATTCTCTCTCTCTGATATTCCATTTCGTCGATATTTCGGCCCTTTTGTTAAAAGCCAAAAGCTTGGCCCTAACCCTAAATAACCATTATTGTAAGATTCAAAATCACTATTATCATTGTTTTCCTTTTGTTATTGTTTATATAGCTTATTAGCCCTAGGGTTTCAACTTTAACCATAAGGTTCTGGTATTTCTGAACACGAAGATATTTGAAGAAGGTCTTCGAGTTCATCAAAATGTGAGTATTTCTAATTCTGCTTTTTTTGGGTTTTGTTTGATTTTATTTTTATTGTTTTTGGTTTCTTTAGGGTTTTTTTTTTTTTTTTGGTTTATTGAAGTTGCGGTGGAAACCCTAATTAGGGTTTTTAAAAATGGAGGGGTTTTGATTTTGGTTATATGTGTTTGGTTTCTTTGGGTTTTTTGGCGGTTTCTGTTACGCTAAACCCTAATTTCGGTGTGAATTTGTTTGTTTGGAACCCGAACCCTAACCCTAACCCTAACTTTGTTTTTTTGTGTTTTGTGTGTTGAAGATTGATTGGTTGAGCTGGAGTGTGAAGTTTGGGTCGAGCTTGGCTTCTGGGATTTGTTGAAGCTGGTTTGTGAAGGTTTGGGGAATGTGAGTGTTTTTGGGTTCGATTTTTTTGGTTTTAGGGGTTTCTGGAGGGTTTCGAAGTTGCTGGAACCCTAATTTGGTGGTTTTTCTGGGATTCTGTTTTGTGGGTTTTTGTGGGTCTGTTTTGTTGTGTTCGAAATCCTAACCCTAGCTTTGTTATTTTGTGTGTTTCAGTGTGTTTGGCATACCCAGAGTATGAACTTCAACTCGAATCAGCTTTGAAGAACAAGCACTTGATCTGAAGAGTGTTTGAGAGTCCTTGTGAAGTTCGAGTAAGTGAAGTCTTATGCTTCGATTTCTATCATCTTAGTGGGTTTTTGAAGCTTTTTGAAGTTGGTGAAACCTTAATTTAGGCTTTTAATTTAAATTTTTTTTATTATTATTTTAATGAATTTTGAAGTCTAACCCTAGCTTTAATTTATGTTCTGAAGATTGGTCAGAATACGAGTAGTACACAAGTTTAACCATAATTGGCATCATTATCTTGAGCTTGTCCTTCTAAGATCAAAGAGCTTCTTTGTGACTATCGAGATATGTAAGTTTTCTGCTTCAGTTTCATCTAATTTTAGGGTTTTTCAGTTAGTTGGTTTTAGTGTGTTGAATAATTTGCCATTACGTTTTGCAGCAAAGTTATCGGCCCTATACTTTGCTAATGGCTGATCAACGGAATGGAAGTGGGCAACCTTCTAATGGGAAGGCTAGTGCAGCAGCAAATTCTTATTCAATTGATTTGGATAAATTCACTACACGATTGAAGTCTCTATACTCACATTGGAATGACAACAAGGATGATATGTGGGGCAATTCTGATGTCCTTGCTATTGCCACGCCTCCCCCTTCAGATGATCTGCGGTACCTCAAGTCCTCGGCATTGAACATCTGGTTGCTGGGTTATGAGTTCCCAGAGACTATAATGGTTTTTATGAAAAAACAAATCCATTTTTTGTGTAGCCAAAAGAAGGTCTCTCTTCTTGAAGTTGTGAAGAAGTCTGCTAACGATGCTGTTGGTGTAGATGTTGTGATGCACGTGAAGGCAAAGAATGATGATGGAAGTGGTCTAATGGATGCTATATTCCGTGCTGTCCATGCTCAATCAAAAGTGGATGGCCTTGATACGCCACTGGTTGGGTATATTGCAAGGGAGACTCCTGAAGGGAAACTTTTGGAGTTGTGGGCAGAGAAACTAAAGAACGCAAATCTCCAGCTCGGTGATATTACTGGTGGGTTGTCTGATCTGTTTGCTGTGAAGGACAAGGATGAGATTATGTGTGTCAAGAAAGCTGCTTACTTGTCTGCTCATGTGATGAAGAAAGTTGTAGTTCCAAAGCTTGAGAAAGTAATTGACGAGGAAAAGAAAGTCAGTCATTCCTCATTGATGGATGAGACTGAGAAGGCCATTTTGGAACCAACTAGAGCTGGTGTGAAGCTGAAGGCAGATAATATTGACATTTGCTATCCTCCAATTTTTCAGAGTGGAGGGGAATTTGATCTCAGACCTAGTGCTGCCAGTAATGATGAGATGTTGTACTATGACTCTGCCAGTGTTATCATATGTGCCATTGGATCACGATATAATAGTTACTGCTCAAACATTGCAAGAACATTCTTGATTGATGCCAACCACCTTCAAAGCAAGGCTTATGAGGTTCTTCTTAAGGCCCAAGAAGCTGCGATAAGTGCATTGAAGCCTGGTAACAAGGTCAGCGCTGCATATCAAGCTGCCATTTCTGTAGTTGAGGCAGATGCTCCTGAGTTAGTTGCAAATTTGACAAAATCTGCTGGGACAGGAATTGGTCTTGAATTTCGTGAGTCGGGGTTGACTATCAATGCCAAAAATGATCGAGTGGTGAAAGTAGGAATGATATTTAATGTGTCAATTGGTTTTCAGAACTTGCAGACACAGACCAAGAACCTGAAAAATCAAAATTTCTCCCTGCTGCTTGCTGATACAGTTGTTGTCTCTGATGAAAAGACAGAGTTGGTGACTTTAGCAAGCTCTAAAGCCGTTAAGGATGTGGCTTACTCTTTCAATGAGGAGGAGGAAGAAGAAGAAAAGCCTAAAGCTAAAAAAGCTAAAACTGAGACTAATGGCGCTGAGGCCTTATCGTCTAAGACAACACTCAGGTCAGATGTTAATGAGATCTCAAAGGAGGAACTACGAAGGCAGCATCAGGCAGAACTTGCCCGACAGAAAAATGAAGAAACTGCCCGGCGTCTAGCTGGTGGTGGACCTGGGGCTGGGGACAAAAATGCTGCTGTGAAGGCTTCAACTGAATTGACTGCCTATAAGAATGTGAATGATCTCCCCCCTCCAAGAGATTTGATGATTCAGATTGACCAGAAGAATGAAGCTGTTCTTCTGCCTGTTTATGGAAGTATGGTCCCTTTTCATGTGGCTACCATCAGGACAGTTTCTAGCCAGCAGGACACCAATCGAACTTGTTATATCAGAATAATCTTTAATGTGCCTGGAACCCCTTTCAATACTCAAGATGCGAACTCATTGAAATTCCCAGGGGCTATATATCTGAAGGAGGTTTCATTCCGCTCCAAGGACCCAAGGCACATAAGTGAAGTGGTACAGCAGATCAAAACGCTCCGGCGGCATGTTATGGCTAGGGAGTCAGAAAGAGCTGAGAGGGCAACTTTGGTTACTCAGGAGAAACTTCAACTAGCTGGTAACAGATTTAAGCCAATTAGATTGACTGACCTTTGGATCCGTCCTGTTTTTGGTGGCCGTGGAAGGAAGATACCTGGTACGCTTGAAGCTCACGTGAATGGGTTTCGTTTTTCAACTACAAGGCAAGATGAGCGTGTGGATATTATGTTTGCGAACATCAAGCATGCATTTTTCCAGCCTGCAGAAAATGAGATGATCACTCTGCTCCACTTTCATTTGCACAACCACATAATGGTGGGTAACAAGAAAACCAAGGATGTACAGTTTTATGTTGAGGTGATGGATGTGGTCCAGACCTTGGGAGGTGGAAGGAGATCTGCTTATGACCCAGATGAGATTGAAGAAGAGCAACGGGAGAGGGACAGGAAGAATAAAATTAACACAGATTTTCAGAGCTTTGTGACTCGGGTGAATGATCTCTGGGGGCAGCCTCAATTTAGTGGCCTTGACCTTGAGTTTGATCAGCCTCTAAGAGAGCTTGGCTTCCATGGGGTTCCCTTCAAATCCTCAGCATATATTATCCCATCTTCCACCTGCCTTGTGGAACTGATAGAGACTCCTTTCCTGGTTGTCACTCTATGCGAGATTGAGATTGTGAATCTGGAGAGAGTTGGACTTGGACAGAAGAACTTTGATATGACGATTGTATTCAAGGATTTTAAGCGAGATGTTCTTCGGATTGATTCCATCCCTTCCACAGCGCTTGATGGCATTAAGGAATGGCTGGACACAACAGACATCAAGTATTATGAGAGCAGGTTGAATCTAAACTGGCGTCAGATACTGAAGACAATCACTGATGACCCACAGAGCTTCATAGATGAAGGGGGTTGGGAATTTTTGAATTTGGAAGCTTCTGATTCAGAATCTGAGAACTCAGAGGATTCAGACAAGGGTTATGAGCCATCGGATGTGGAGCCTGAATCGGACACAGAGGAGGAAGATTCTGACAGTGCGTCTTTGGTGGAGTCTGAGGAGGATGAAGAGGAGGATTCAGAACCAGACTCAGAGGAAGAGAAAGGAAAAACGTGGGAAGAGTTGGAGAGGGAAGCAAGCAATGCAGACAGAGAGTTTGGGGATGAGTCAGACAGTGAGGAGGAGAGGAAGAGAAGGAAAGCAAAGGTCTTTGGGAAGTCTCGAGCTGGCCCTAGTAGCAGTGTCCCCAAGAGGGCCAAGTTACGATAGATTTGATAGGAAATCTCTTGTTTCTTAGTCTTTTGTTTTTGTGGTTCAGCAACCAGCAGCTGCTTTTGCTGCAGAATGCAGTTGTCTGACTTTAGCTTGGAATTGTTATTTCTTACTAGTTTATTTCGAGGATTTCTTTCTTATGGCACTAAATAGCTTATCTAGAAGACAGGATCTTTTATTGTAAATTGGTTCCATCTCTTTGCTAGAAGTAAAATGATCTCTTTTGGCCGTGTTAGTTCTGATGTTCTATTGCCATGATTAACTGATGAGCTCCCCTTACCCTCTTAAAATTTTGGGTAAAATACTTTTTTGCTTCTTAAACTTTACTAAAAGTTTTTTTTTTCATCTCTAAACATTAAGAAGTTCATTTTTCATTCCTAAATTATTGAAAAATTTCATCTTTCATCCCTAAACTATTAAAAATATTTTATTTATGCCCTTAAACTTTATTAAAAGTTTGTTTTTCATTCTTAAATTATTGAAAAAAGTTCATTTTTCATTTTTATTTTTGTCTCTAAACTATTGAAAAAAACTCTTTACAAAGTTTAAGGATGAAAAAATAACTTTTTAAAGTTTAGGGACAAAAAAAAAAATAGTATTTTACCCTAAAATTTTCTTAAGAGATCCTTTGAAACAAGAAAAGTCATTAGTGGTAACTGTATGCTTTCAGCAAACTTGAACTTGATGATTTTTGTGCTGAAATTCATGTTCCTGGGTATTTGAGTGATTGTTTTAGTCAGTTATTCATTGTAACCTTCTTTCACAATTTCTGCAAACTATGAATTGCATGGTTTCCTTCTTGTGATAATCATGTTCCTTGATATTTAGGAGACTTTTAAAGTCAGATTTCATCTCTTAGGCTTTAAATAAAAAATTGGCTAGCATTTTTTTTTTAAAGCTTGATCTTCCCTATTTCATTTGATATTTACTGGGACATTATTTCTCAGTATGGCCGTATGCATGACTCTTTGACTTTCTACAGTGTTAGGTGTCCCATTAGTTACTGTTATTTTGTATTCATAAGACATTCAAGTTATCAAGGTGTCCTTAACAAATAAATAGATATACTGCATCATGTGGAGAAGGCGTATTAGAGTACACACAGCAGCTGCACCAGTGGTTGCAGATCTCGTAGAGATGTATTGCCAGGCTGATGTTGGTGCCTTTGTTTCTGTGTTTAGCAGGCTAGGTACAATAAAACAGGTCCCTTCTTCTGGTGATGTCGTGTGATTGTGGATCTTGATTTTTTTTTTCTTTTATATAATATTTATTGAAATAACTTGCAGCCATTGAGAAAACGTTGTCCAGTAAACTGGAAGACGCACGAAACTCAGTGCAACTAAGAATTGTTAAAGCCCTTAAAGAGTATCGAAATCTTTATGCTGTGCAACATCGCTTAGGAGACAGGATAATATTTCCAGAGTCTCTGAAATTCTTGCCTTTGTACGGATTAGCACTTTGTAGATCCACACCTCTTCGGGGAGGATATGCTGATGCTCCACTTGATGAATGCTGTTCAGCAGGTTACACAATGATGACTCTACCAGTAAAGAAATTGTTGAAGCTTCTATATTCTAGCTTAATACGACTGGATGAGTATCTTTTGAAAGTAATGAATTACTGGATTCACTTATGCACTTGTGATGATTTTTATATTAGAACATCCTCAGAATTGGTTTTACTTCTCACGTTTGCAGGCATCTGCTCAAGTCGATGACTTCAAAAACCCTGAGAAAAGATTACCACTGGCTGCTGAGAACTTAGATTCCAGAGGCCTTTATTTATATGATAATGTTTTTTGCTTTAATACATGGTTTGGTAGAGCTCTTTCACCTGATGTGCCATGAATTTACTTGGTGCAGACTTTGCAGCGGAATTGTCAAAGGTATGGTGGATCCATCAAAAAGAAAAAAAAGATAGTGTGTGATAGGCTGTAAAATAAAATAATATAAAATAAAGCCTTGTGATGGTAATCAGTAATCACCCCCCCCCNCTCCGATCTTGTTGAGGACCAGATGGTGGGTGCTAATGGTTATGTAGATTGGATTCTACAAATACACCGGCAAGTTCAGCAAAATCCATAGTATACCAAGTTCAGCAATTTTTGTAATATATAGGTAATGAATTCTTCTGTTAATTTTGGGTCTACTTGGGACGTTGCTTCAGAATGTTTTCAATTAGGAACTATGGTGTGTCAAATCATTTAGGTTGTGTTTTAGGATTACAATTATAAACAGCTTATTGAGAACATCTCTGTTTGAAAATACTTCTAAAATTTTTTTTAAAAAAAACTCTGTGAAAGTAATGATTTTCATGTTCTAATGTCTTCCTTGACTTGAATTCTGCAGGGGGCTTAACATGCTTGTTCTGTGCCTCGCCCATACATTGATGGAACGTTTCATTCAGTATAATTATCAGTTTGAATACTGGTCACCAGACGTCGAACAATTTCTTTGTCCATCACAGGATGTAATAATTAGGGGATTTTAGTTAGTGATATAATCTTGTGCTTCTTGCCTTTAAATTGAGAAGAAAAATAGAAGAAAATTTTTTTTTTGAATGTGATATCTTAACTACTTTGGCTTCTTTTTCTTTCTTTTTTTTTTTTTTTTATTTTATTTTATTTTAAATTTTCTAGTTTGTGTTGTATTGTTTGGAAGAGATGCAAAGTTTCTTCATTAAATTATTGGGTTTTGTTCTGTTACAATGATAACATTTGAAGAAACATTCGTTTCCTTATCTTTGGCTTAGCATGAATCTACTTCTCCTGTGCTCTGCATGTCTTGGTATTTTGCATGGCTCCAAACCATCAGGTAGGTTGGTTTGTGAATAACCTGATTGGCAACCCAAGATGAATATTCAGCTGCTCCTCCCCTTAAATTCCAAAATGGGTCTTTGAAAGTTGCTATGCTTCATTAATCTGTCAGTAAGGAACTTGGTTGGTTCTTTGCTATTGAAAAGCTCAATATCAGTTTTGAAGGTGCTAGCCAACCAGTTGATACGGTTAGTCACAGGGACAATCTTCATCAACTAAAATAACGAACCAGTAATCTAAGTAAGTAATGTTATCTGAATGTCTAATCTCCTAAAGGGGAAAAAAATCATTGTAGAATTTATTGAATCTAGATAAATCGATGCACCACTTGATTCGAACTAACAATTAAATAAAGCAGACCAGTTTGAGTAGTCAATGGTCCTAATGAGTCCATGTTGATAAGGCTGAAGATCTTTAATTAGGTAGATCGTCCAACTTCTAGCTCAAGGCGGATAAAAGCAACTGTAAAACAAAATATTGGATTGTTACATTTTTGGGGGTGCTTGTACACTCCCATAGAATTGGATTAGATGCATAAACACTGACTATCTGATTCTCCAACAAATCTACTAATGAACTATTTCTATAGTATGAGTATGCATAACATCACTAATATTCAATTTAGCTTGAATTCTTGACAAAGCAACACCAAATTTTTTGGTTCTGAGGATCTTCCATAATGGCAAAGATCAATTAGTCCTTATGAAAGATGCTAGATGCAAACTGCTACTTTTCTTGAAGGCATTCAAAATGAAAACCAGCTGTTAGCAGCTGGGTCTCTGATATCTTGCTATGAAGATGTTATGCAGGGGTGGCTCAATAGTAGAAGCAACTTATGCCATTACCTAAGGCTCCCAAGTGATAGAAGGCCCCCAAAATCAAGCCCCAGGTCAACAAAATATAAAAATATAATCTCAAATATTAGTCAATACTTATCTAATACTATATTTAAAAAACAAAGACCGGTAGAAGAAAATTTTGGATTATTAATTAGCTTGGAGAGTAGTATTAATTAAGCCCCTAAATTAAGCCAAAACATAAAAATTTCAATCTCAATATGCGTGTGTTTTGTTTGATTCTCTCTTTCAAACGGTTAGAATTCTTCAGAATTTTAGACTAACTTGAGTCTCCTAGACACACTAAAAAGTAAAAACATAAACCAAACTCTCTCTATCTCTCCAAAACTCCTAAACTAAAATTGATTACCTGAAGAGGTTGAAATATTCTCCTAAATAATCAAAAATTGCCGCTAGATCTTCCGTCTCTACCTAAAATGGTAGTCAGTTACAAACAGCTCCCTCGACAATCAACTATCCCTTGAAGACGTAAAACAAAGCCTCTCCTATTATAAAAAATTTTCTACCTTTTTGTGACATAGCTTTCTTATTTTACTTTCCCTAGTTTATTTAGAAAAGAATGGGAAAAGGAAGAAAATTTTTTTTTTTTCTTTTTTAAAGAACATGGTAGAGGTTCTCTAGGTTTTTGAGGCAAATGTTTGGTAAAGAGTAAAGACTCCTCTAGATTTATCGTTTTGTTCTTTTTTATTTTTTTAAATCATAAATTTTTATTTTAAAATATAAAGAAAATTCTAACCCTAGCTACATAATTCGTTGTTTCTTGGTCCAATTAGGCCTTATTTAATCTTTATTTTTTGAAAAGTATTTATTCTATTTGATTTTATTAAATAAATATGTGAATTTGGTTTAAAAAAATTTAATTTTTTTTAAAAAACCAAATCTCAAAACAGATCTCTAGATTAATTTGTCACTAGCAATAAAAAAATATAACTAAAAATTCAATTAAAAATCTTACAAATGAACAATAAATCTATAAAAATAGAGTTAGAAGATAATAATGAAATAATTGCACTTATTATCAATTAAAAAGAATATTCTAAAAGAAGTTGAATACAAAAACTTAATTAATAATTTTGCATCTTAGCAAGAAAAAATTTAAATAAAATTTTTTTATATAAAATTAATAATATAAAGTAGATATTTAAACAGTAAGAAAACCCCATTTAAAAGTTTTGCTTAAGGCCCCAAAATACCTTAGGCCAGCCCTGATGTTATGACTGAGCTGAAAATAACAAATTCATCTTTGTGGTTGAAGGAGCACAAGGCTTATGAATTATGATCTTCATCACACACACACACACACACACATTGCTCCTCCAGTACTTTGTTGACAGTCTAGCTTTTGCTAAGAGCTTGCAAGATGAGAGATGCTTGGTTTTGAATCAGGAGAAACTTTTGATCTGGATTCTCAGGAGCAGAGTCCATGTAAGAATTGAGTTGGATTCTCGGGACAAAATGGAAATCAAGGTTTGTGAAGTGTCTTTGGAACAGTTGATGGGTTCATGAAATGACATTGAGGGCAGTGTTCCTCACACAGTTCAACTTCAAGCCTTCATCTTTCAATTATCACAAAGAATACACTGTAGTTTTTTCTTCTCGGTCTATGTTTTTGTTTTAGATTTAATTTTTAAAGTGCATCTTTCTGTCACGTCAGATTCTCGAGATGCTTGCACTTATCAAGTTTCTGACTCAGATTCTCACGCTTGCAGAGGTTGCTGAAAATGTTTTCTATTGTCACTATTCCTCGAAAAAAAAAAAATTTCAAATCCAATCTGCCGAGTAACTGGACTAGGTTCTCATTAGTGGAGTTCTTTTAATTTTTTTTGTGAGAGGTCCTAAAGAACAAAAATATCTAAGAATAGTCTTGATTTCTTAAGTTTTCCTGCTTTCTCAAAGTGAGCACATGAAAAATGTTTAATTTCTAGTGCGAATTTGTTAACATTATTAGCCTTTTTCACAAAATAAAAAGCTTTGCCCGATGTATTGTTGTCTCTAGCCATCAAGTTGATCTTGGATTGTATAGGTAATCATACAAATCTGACTAGTCAAGAAGAATTCCTAACTATTGAAATGGATTTCACATGAACCATAATCAGTCAAGATGAATATAGAATATAGTGTCGCAAAAATGTCCTCAGATTTGAGTCATTTGACAGAGAATACTTCCAGTACTAAATTGAAGAATGAAGAGGAAAAATCAGTAGTAACGACTCAAAGGATCGTTGGAAACTTTATCTGCTCTAACACACAATGATTTTCAACGGAAATCATGATATTCAAAAAGAGAAAGTGGTAAAATTGTCAAACAAGATGATCTTAGCATTTAAGAGGTGCCTTCAACTTCCTGCTAAACTAGCTCTAAAGCAAGTACAGAAGAAGCAGAAGAGGAAATGATAAAGTAGTTAAGTTGAGTGAAAGCATGCACATGGTCTAATAGTTATAAAGATATACATTATTTTTTCGCAATTCTATTTTTTATTGTAAAATGTGTTTTTATATCTGTTAAATATTTGATATAATTTGGTATTAAACATGTTTAAATCTATATTTTTCAACCCGTTATATGACGATTAACAAGTCATTGACTCATTAAAAAAATTTTGTCATTAAAACTACACATGAAATGTGTCTTTAGTTGCCATATAATGTGTTAAAACAAGGTAGCTTTAAATATGTTTGGAGTCTAACTTATTTCTCCAAGTTTTGGATCATTCATGTTTTTGAAAATTTCATTAGTTCAATTGAAAGATTTTTTACTTACTTTAGCATAAAATTTGATAATTTGTGTTTAAAATAAAATTTTTTAAGATTTTGACTATGAAAATGGAAAAAATGAATTTTTTATGAAAGATCGCCGTCAAAAATAATTTTGATTGAAAATACTAAAATATATATATATATATATTTTTGGTTCGGTGTGTGTATATATATAACTTATCAAATAAAAAAGTCTGTATATATATATGTGTGTATATGTAATAAAAAGCGCGCGTGTGTGTATATATGTGTGTGTGGGTGTGGAAGTTGTCTTGATAAATATATTAGCGTCGCAGCTTGGCCCCCCCAAACAAAAATTCCTGGCTCCGCCCCTGCTCTTAAACCTTCATGTGTAAAGGGAATTAAATGTTTTGTCATTTGGGCTGATGAGGAAATTGATGGTAGCATAAGAATAAATCATTGCAAGGTTTGAGAAATGGAAGATATCAAAGAGACTGTCTGAGATATTATGCAGTGCATATATGGGAGATGATGATATATTATGGTTTGCGTCAGCAGAGGCTTGTACATTAGCATTAAGCCAGGCAGCTGAGGATGTTACTTCGGGAGAATCTGATGTCATGCCACTAATGCTGCTACATTGTTAAGTTCTTTTAAGTTTATGAACCTAAATTTATTTTTGTTCTAGATAGGTCAAAATATTCAGTGTTCTTTTTCCCTGTAATCTGTTGCATTCTAAACACAGCATCTGATGCTGGGATTTATCACATTGTGACCACCACATGATATGAATGAAATGGATTCTTTCAAGGACATTGATATGATGGAACCAGAACCAGCTCCTTTTGAAGTGGCCTAGAAAGACAGGAATTCCACACTCTGATTTTTTTTTTTTTTTTTTTTTACTCTTGAGAATTATTGTTATGAAGCTTCATCAGAGGGTTTCAGTTTTCACTAATTTTCTTTAAAATAGTAGATTGTCATCTTTTTTCATTACTCTAGGATTATGCTTAACTGTGAACATCAATGATGTCTAGAGTTATCACCTTTTGCAACAATGTTGGATAACATAATCTTGGCTGATTGATTCTATTCTGAATCAAGCAAACTGTTGATGCTTGTGTTGCTGAGGCTTTGCCTAGACTTATTTCTGATGTCAGGCTGACAACACCAGTATTTACTTTGAAGCAAGGAATAATACTCACTTTTGAACTTGTTCTCTCTTTATTATCAATGTCTAATCAGATGAGGGGGACTAGCACTAATTTGTCCCTTATTATTAGATCAAGAAACTAAATGTTCAGTAGAATCTGTAGGACTCACATTATTTTCATTATTAATTGACAAATGATTTGTTTAATTTCTCAAAATCCATTTGGATCTCCAAGGACTGGAACTGCAGAGTAGAATATAACATGAATATTTTCCATTTGGGTCTCCTATTGTTTTCCACTTGAGTAAACTATGCAATCATTTAACATGAAAGTATGCAAGACAAAAGCCTCAATTTTTTTTCTTTATTGTGTCCATTAGGCTACATAACTAGAGGCAGCTCTTTCTCATCACTAAAACCCCCTTCCCTTGCTGTAAGGTTGTGAATAAAAAATTGGATCCAAAGTTCAAACCTTCTTGCCTGACAACAAACAACCTTTACCAGCTAAGGATAGAAGATTTAGGACGTAAGATCAACTAGGTTGCAATAGAGATGATTGCGTTTTTACTTTCTCATTAACCAATTCAATGTGTACATCTTTGAAATTTTCTTTAACTAGATTAAAAAGTTCATATAAACTGTATATGTGCATGCCATGTTAGACTTCTCATTGTTGACTTAATCTTTTGGTTCCATTCTTGCGTCAGTACTGAACAAGTCTTGATTGAAATTGAATACTTTGTTAATGGCAAGTTCCCTGTATTGATCATTTTCTCTCCATGAAATGACAAATGTGATAATTGTGAAATAATAGGATCATTTAGTCTTTGACATATATGCATTTAAAAAAAAAATTTAAAAACCTTTCAACTGCTACTTTTTTAAATACTCTATTATTGACATAAGGGATAAAAGGGACTGTCTATAATTGATGAACTGTCACCTAGTACTGGAGAAAGTATATGTTGTTACAGGAATACCAACTCAGCATCCAAGTTAGGGTGCTTGTTGGATACAATGTCTTTTACCAATGGTCTCTCCATTTGCAGTATTCCTACACTTACTCTGCACATGACCAACAAGAGGATGTTGCTTCACAAGATGAGACCCCAAAAATACATAAGGATAGAGATACATAAAGCATCACAAAAAGGACCTTCAATTTTTTCTATTATAACTGATCACTTTTTATGCACTTAGTTATCATGGAAGAGAAAATAGCAATTAAACTGGGGGTAATGAAAATTTTGAAGTTTACTAAATTGCTTGGCAGCCCAAGGATAAGACAGGAATGCCATGACCATATGGCATATCTTGAATTAGTACTGTATGCAGTAATCAAATAAGGTGATATGGAATCATAATATTGAAATTTTGGATTTTTACTCTCTCTTAAAGAATAACTTGTTAACTGTCCTTCTGGTTTTGTTGTTTGCTTACTAGCTGCTGGGTAGTTCTTGAGTAAGCGAAAGAAAAAGTACAAGGCTATGAAGGATCTTATAATGTCTTCAAAGACTACAGTGAGATTCTCTCCTAAAAGTTCTGTGGGAAAATTGTTCTTGGACATAAACAACCATGATTGCCCAAAAGATTGAGAGGGAAGAAAATTATGTGACCTCTTTTGCTTCTCATATTGCTTCAAGTATTACCTTGTATATCTTAGTAGCTACCAAGAATGATAGCTTAATGGTAACTTCTGTAGAAAATTTTAGGGTCTTTAACTGAGCATTTGAACATGGAACTTGGATATTGGATTGGTAAGTCTATACACAGCTAAACTACATGGCTACTGAGCTGTTGACTAACATGAAACACAACGTACATACTACATACTAATGATGATTAAACTATCATACAATTCCAATAATGTATAAAAAGAAGCAGCAAAATTCTAGCTATCATCTTATGGTAATGCTAATATTCCTAGCTGGGGCTAGCTAGGGTTTCTTGCTGCCTGACATGTCAAGCCAAGAAACAGTAGTCAAATGTCTTGCAAGTTTTGTGGAGCAAATTCTGAATGTGAAAGGAATAGGATAAGGAGCTACTTTGTCACTTAAGACTTTGGAGTTATCAACAATGTTAAATCACCATATATGCATTAGATTTGAATATCAATAATTATTAAGTGCCATATTGCCTACTATTCAGACATGCCAGAGATGCACCGCCACTGCCATTAGAAGCGTTGATAACTTGATATCCTCTTGAACGAAGAAAATTGACTATGTTAGAGACACAATATTTTTTTACACTTGTTAAGATGATAAGCTGTGTTTATTAGAGAATTCTCTCTTTCATACGGATAAGCCAGACACTTTTTATTATACACTAATTATAATGAGTCGCGTCAACAATTGTGAAAAAAATTGTGAACGTTTTGCTGTCCTTTGGAATAAAAACAAATAAAGAACATTGAGGCTCTTTCTTTATTAGTGGGGGGGTGGAAGACTAGTTAAAATTTGACAGCTTGTTTGTTTTTTTACCAGTATTTTCTTTGTTTTATGTTGTGTCTGCTGGCCCCACTTTCCTAATCATTACCTAATTTTCCTTATTCTTTTAGTGAAATCATAAAATAGTATTATATAATAATTTTTTTTAAAGACCAAGTTTTCAATTTTGGACTTGTTATATGTCACCAAAAAATAATCAACATAAAAATATATAAAGACAATGACCATAATCATCCAATATAGATCCTCAAAAAAAAAAAAAAAAAAAAGCCATCCAATAATATATTCTCCATTTGGTTCATCCACAGCGCCAATTTGCCTAATTTTCTTTATCATTATCATTGACTTTAAAAGCATGCTAGATTCGTATATAAATTACAAGGGTGATATTGTAATTTCATCTAGATCTTATAATCTAAGACATTGTGCCTGAGCCTGGTCTTTAAACGGCAAAAGGAGTTATGGTATATTCGCATGTTGCAATAATGATTTGGACTGTCCTTTTGACAATATAGGCGCCCATCTTGAAAGGACAATATTACCCTCATAAAGAGATTGAAGCCTAACTAGTACTTTTTTCGTGTTTCTGTATTCTTATAGTTATAAGTATTACAGTTTTTCAAAAAATTCTAACTAGTAAATTAGCTTAACTGATAAAATTTCTTGTTCTTGAATAAGAAATTTGAGATTCTATCCCTAAAGGGCAATTATTAAGAGCAGACGTTATAAATTAGAACTTTAAATCTATTCGGTTTCCTATTAGTGAGTGTGTCGATATCTATCTCTCTTTGCGTTATTCTAAAAATGTAGGGGTTATCACCTTCCTCTTCTACAATATGAGATTTGAATTTAAATACAATATGTATAAAAGAAATCTAATATTATTTCTTTCGAATGAAAAATATTAATTATGAGTATCATTAATTTAAATCATATCATATTTATAAAAAATATTATTATTTTATTTTTGATAAAAGTCTTGGTTAATTAATTATTATACTCTTATAGTTTCATCATAACATATGAAATGAAACTTCAACAGGGTTGAATGGACTGTTAATGTAATAATAGTGGAGCCTCCTTTGGTCACTTCAATCATTTTGAGCCTGATTAAAGCAACTGTATGTAAACAGGTTGAAATGATCAATATGTGAAAAGGTTTTTGTGATAGAAATTTTTAGTTGTAATGTGGATTACAATTTTGCCCAGATAATATAATAATAAATTTTGTTTTTTTTATAAAAAAAACTCCACCTAATTTAATCTATGTATAATCACACCACATTCTTCTCTTCTTGAAGTATTACGTAATTTTCTAGTGCTAGAACATGAAAGTTGAAATTTGAATGGATTATTAATGCAATATTTATAAGGATTTTTAGGTCAATGTTCAATAGAATATTTGTTGAGTCTAGATAAAGGTTTGAATATGTAGATGTTGGCTTTCTAGAGTTATGGACCTTTTATAGTTTAAGAAAACAAGAGAGTAGCTAAAAGGTTTGAACACATTGTGTGAAAAAAATTTCTACTAATAACTGATCTAATAACAGGTTCTTCTTGAAAATTTTTGATAAATACACAAGATGTGATATTGTATGCTTATCATGTGTATTGATCTCACCAATATTAAATTGAGTGACATGACAAGGATCATACACGTAGCCATGTGCCATACCAAAGCTTAACTTCTCATCCACCCATCTCTTATATCCTGCAACAAGTCATACCATAAAATGCAATCTTCTCATCCGCCCATCTCTATATAACCTACTACAACAAGTCATACATAAAATGTAATGTAATAGTACTAGTAGTTGAGAAAAGTGGGCAATTTGTTTTATATATAGGTTTAGAAATGTTCTAATTGCTATCAAACCTCTCTCCCCTTTCAACCCCAAGTATTTAGCATTGGGGGAGCTACCATTTGAATTAAAGAGTTTGGTGGTACCTCATAAGTGGGCAACTTATTGACAACATCAATAATAGTAAAAACTTTCTTTATCAAAAACTTCATTAGATTAAAAATATTGCTAGCGACAACTTAGTAGTTGAGTTCCCTATTATGGCTCTCTTAATACCATAATTATTGGGTTAGAGTTAGTTCAATAATTCTAGAGAGATGCTACGTCTACAACAATTTTACAACAAATCACAGGTGGTTAGTTGTTATTGGTTCAAATTTGAAACTAAAACTAAGATTACTTTTTTGCCCCAATAATAACAACTAGTAACAACCTGCCACTTAGGATTTATTGTAAAAATGTTGTAGAAATATTGTAAACATATCATTTCTCATAATTTCTCATAATTCTATGTAGTAACTAAGGAAAGATATTAGTATTTTGTACACTTAATTTAAAAGAACTATTAGCCTTTAACCACTCCACCATTTCTTTACACATATTACAAATAAAATATTTCACCATCATTTCGTAATGGTTTCTAACAAGAGAATTTAGCTGTTGTGAGAAAATCAATCATTTTCAAAAGTTTCATAAATGGTTTTAGAATCCAACTATTTTTTTTTTTAGATTCCCTAAATTTTTTGGGATGATTTTATTGTAAGAATTCTTAAATTCTAAACCCTTCAATATTATATGGATGGTTAAACATTAAACTTTTTCACATTATCAACACATGAAAAGTTATTGATTAACACGATTTTGATATTCATCTAAATAATTGATGACATGATAAATTTTGAGAGAATTATTTTCAATTTTTCAGGTTTATGTATAATTTTTTGGATATAATTGATCAGTTTTTTAGTACAACTTACTTTATTTTTTATTTTTTTAACTTCGATAAATAAATTAAAATAAGTTATCCTCAAGGCGCCATTTTTTAAAAGGATCATAGGGCCTCTTTGGTCATCCTACTCAAACTCACATTTTCACATTTTAAACAACATTACACACATTTTTATATATTTTTTCACCCACATGTATTACAAAAAACTACAAAAATTCCATCTCAAACTACTCTACTAAACACCCCCAAACTTCTGCATATTCCCTCCAAAAAAAAAAAAATCCAGCATATTTTTTACCTAAATAGAATCTATCAAATTATTCAAAAAGAACATGAGGATAAAAATAAAATCTACAAAAGAAATTTATCCAAATACCCTTAATAGAAAAGTGGGTGCCCAATAATCAAAATCACATAGGTGCCAAAATCATATTCCCTCTGGACATTTATTAAACCCCATACCTTTTTAAAATTCTAAAAAAAAAAAAAACCAAAAACACAAAACTTAAAAAGTAAGTTTGAATGGTCAAAAAGATAGGCAGTAGGCACAGACTTCTTACAAAGTTTTATGATTTTCATTTACCAATTTTTTTTTATTTGTTAAAATATTCCATTAAAAAAATATAAAACTAAAAACACCACAAAATAATAATAAAAAATTCATTATTTTTTTAAGAGCTTGAGTTCTTTCTTTGACTGTCACCAGCGCATTATAGCACACTTCACAGAAAAAAGCAAAGCATTTACTCTCTCTCTCTCTCTCTGTCTTTCTCTCTCTCTCTAAAACACACACAAATCCATAAGAGTGAAAAGCCAAAAGCTTTGAAGTTTTTAACACATCAAAAAACCCAACTGGATCTAAGTTTCTAAAGCCTCTGATACTTTGTTGTTCAAGGAGCTCTTGTTGATGCCTGGGAATTTCTGGTTTGATCGGTATGGATTTTTTTTTTAATTTTTA
Source organism: Quercus suber (assembly GCF_002906115.3). Lineage (NCBI taxonomy): Eukaryota > Viridiplantae > Streptophyta > Magnoliopsida > Fagales > Fagaceae > Quercus > Quercus suber. The sequence continues at coordinate 743,613 of NW_027069661.1, forward strand.
ATTTTTTTAATTTCTCAAAGACCCAGTTTTTGTTTTTTTCACTTTTTTGAGGTTTTTGGTTCTGGGTGTTGTTTATTTTTGTTAAAGTTTTGATCTTTGTTGTTGGGTTTGAGTTTGCTTTGTTGGGCTATTGGTTGGTATGGATCTATGGGTTTCTTTGTTTAGCTACTTTTTGTGATAGTTAAATTTTGTTTAGTTTATGATCATGTATTTTATGCTCGATTTACTTGCTTTGATTATCAATTTTTTTTTTTAAAAATCTTTGATTACTTGTGGGTATTTATATAGTGCAAAAGATTTATGCTTATCAGCTTCCATTTTCTTTATTTTTTTAAGAGAAATTGCATTTTTGAGCCCATTTTATTGATCTCCAGATCTCTCTCTCTAAATTCCCATCTCCTACGCTGACTCAAAAAGGTGTCAAAATGTGAATACTTTGATATATATATATTTTTTTAGCTTGATGGGGTTTTATAGCTTTTTAGTGTTTAGTGTGGAAGTAGATAGGTTTTGACAAACCAAAACTTTGTGCATACTTTGATTTTGTTAAATATTTTGTGGGAATTTATAAGTTTATGTTGAGTAGTTGATGTGAAGTGCTAAAGAAGTCCTTGAATATATCTTTGGTTTTAGGTTTAGGTTGTGGAAGTAGGAGCATTTGTTTGATCTGCGGCTCATCTTTTGTATTGTTTGCTAATTTGATGGGTTCTAGGTCTCATTCTGTTTCTTTCTGTATATGTTTATGATTCATTTTGATTTTTATGTGAATTATGGAGGGTGGATGAAGGATATTTATCTTGTATAAAGCGCTGCACTATAGCTAAATTTGTTATTTCTTTATTTTTTATTTGAGCAGGTAAATGATTGGTCTCATCAAGGTGAATATTTAAGGAGATTAGGAAACATTTTATACTAATGGCTTCAGTGGGCGTAGCACCTGCTTCTGGTATGAGAGAACCTAGTAACCATAATGTCGGAGTTGATCGGTTGCCTGAGGAGATGAATGACATGAAAATTAGGGATGACAAAGTACGGAGTTGGTTTGGCATTTCTCTTTCTTATTATTTTCTTGTGTTCACTTGATTTGTGAAGTTTATCAACCAGTTATTCATAGGATTCACTGTTTTTGTAGGAAATGGAAGCCACAGTTGTTGATGGTAATGGTACAGAGACAGGTCATATAATTGTAACAACTATTGGTGGTAGAAATGGCCAGCCGAAGCAGGTATAGCTTTGTTTTACAAGTTATTCTCCACAATTTCTTTAATTGAGGACCTTATGTACGCTCTTTTGAATGAAAATGTCAAAATGAATCCTACATGCTCTACAAGTGTCTGACTAAAGCTTTTTTGGGACTATTGCAAATGTCAACAATTGTAAAATTTGTCCTTCTGGATATGTGTTTATCTTGATTTAAATGCAATGTATCATTTCAAAAAATATATATTTCTGATATGGCCTTCTGATATTTGCAGACAATAAGTTACATGGCCGAGCGTGTTGTTGGACATGGATCTTTTGGAGTCGTGTTCCAGGTGAGGATTTATAGCATTTAAATTATAACTAAGTTTGATGTCTGTTAATTTAGCCTCTTTTAGTTAGTATGATGCAAGCTGTTATATACTGGTTTACTATGTTTATGTAGGCAAAGTGCCTAGAGACAGGTGAAACTGTTGCTATAAAGAAGGTTCTTCAAGACAAGAGGTATAAGAACCGAGAGCTGCAAACCATGCGCCTTCTTGACCACCCAAATGTTGTCTCTTTGAAGCACTGTTTCTTCTCAACCACTGAAAAGGATGAACTTTACCTTAATTTGGTACTTGAGTATGTTCCTGAAACAGTGCATCGTGTGATCAAACACTACAACAAATTGAACCAAAGGATGCCACTGATATATGTGAAACTTTATACATACCAGGTATTGTTACTTGTTAAGAATTGGTTTCCTTCTGCTCTCACAATAAGTCATGTTTTGGACAATGTTTATATGTTCATGTGGTTAATTTGAAAATTTGTTTTGGAAACTGCTTATGTCTAATATTGCTTGAGCAAAGATATTTAAATGTTAAGTTAGTCTTAACTCGTTTAAGAGTATCGGACTGGTGTTCTACACCATTGACTGTGAGCCCTAGGCTGACCAATGTGTCTTGATGCATTAAAGACAGCCTCTAGACTTAAGCCTCGGAATCTTCACATGTATGGTTAATTATTTTAGATTTAGGTTGACATTCCATTCTTTTTCTTTGAAGGGGGGTGGGAGGTAGGGTTTATAGCTAGCTTTAACTTCATCAACATGTGTGGTTTTTATAGTTTTGCTGATTGTTTTTGTTCTTGCTTAGATTCTAATATATCTTTATGCCTTGCAGATCTTTAGGGCCTTATCATATATTCATCGCTGCATTGGAGTATGTCATCGGGACATTAAACCTCAAAACCTTTTGGTATGTCTGCTAAAAAATTTGCATGTCTATTTTAGATATTTAACTTGTGTTTTCTTTAAGCTGCATTGCCCTTGCCTTTGTATGGATGACACAGGAAAAAAAAATGCAGGTTAACAACTTATTCTAACTAAAAGCTATTGCTCTTGTACAGGTGAATCCACATACCCACCAGGTTAAATTATGTGACTTTGGAAGTGCGAAAGTCTTGGTATGTTTTTATTTTCTTATTCATGTCCTTTTTCCTGAAGTTATTTTTGTCTTTGCTGTAATTGGAATGCTTAATATCCTTATTTTCTTTAATGTTGGACAGGTAAAAGGTGAGCCAAATATTTCTTACATCTGCTCTAGGTATTATCGAGCACCAGAGCTTATATTTGGAGCAACTGAGTATACTACGGCTATTGACATTTGGTCTGCTGGCTGTGTTCTTGCTGAGTTACTGCTTGGACAGGTAATTGATTATTCATATAAGCTCTGGTCAACTTCTGGATTTGTAATTTGTGCATTAAGATTAAAATGAACTTTTTGTTCTATCAGCCTTTGTTTCCTGGTGAGAGTGGAGTCGACCAGCTCGTGGAGATAATCAAGGTAAATATAATATTTTGTTATGTAATGGAACTTGGAAACCATAAAAGGAAGTAATGGAACTTGGATATTTATTTATCGTGGGATTTTTTGTATGAAATTTGCTGGTTAGGAACTAGCTGATGAGACAAAATGAAGTCTTTTGAGTACAATTATTTCACTGGGCTGACCTAGCAGATGCTTTAGCTTTAAGCCTCTTAGATTGGGCAGTGGTTGGTTTGAATTATAGTCATGCATGTTTACATGGTATATGGGTATTTTTTACACTGCTGTATTTGATATGAATTTTTCTGTGTTGTAGGTTTTGGGCACTCCTACAAGGGAGGAAATCAAATGCATGAACCCTAACTATACAGAGTTCAAATTCCCTCAGATTAAAGCCCATCCATGGCACAAGGTATTCAAGATGGGAATCTTAAGGTCTCATTGTATATATTTTTATCACCAATCCTCCTACTAATATCTGCTCATTCCTCTTTTATTAGATATTCCACAAGCGTATGCCGCCAGAGGCTGTTGATCTGGTTTCAAGACTACTACAATACTCCCCTAACCTACGATGCTCAGCTGTGAGTAAATTAAAATCTCAGTTTTCCAATATCTTATTTTACCAATTTACCAGCAATCTTGCACTACTCCCTTGGGAACATCTTCACTAGGCTGTGTATGATATGATTCATCTGTTGATCATAGGAATCTTGTAGGTGAATATTGGTAATTGTTCACAATAGTTGTATGATGGTGGAGATTGCTTTTACAGCATGGATCAATCTGTTCCATTTTTGTTTGGGACGGGTTGGTTTGGAAAGAGCATGCAATGACAAAAGTCTACCAAATATGTTTGACTATACAGATGGTCCTACTTGGGTTGTATCATTTTCTAGATTCCCTCTTGGTAGAGTTGGTTCATTTCATTCGTCTAACACAATTTTAGACAGTATCACTTATAGGAGTCAAAGCTTGAGGAATTTTCCGTGAGACTGAGGGCCAGTGTGGCATGCACTTTTTAAACTTGGGCTGCATCTCATCTTGATACCATGTCGCCACTTGATGTTGGTTAAGCATGAGTCACGTTTGTTTTGTTTTTGTTTGGTTTTTTTTTTTTTTGGCTGGAAAAAGTGTGATGCACATTTGGTACTGTATATCAATTCGATTCAAATAAGCTTTAGCCATGATTCCCACTGACTTGGGTCGGCTCAATTGATCATTTTACAAGTTACTGGGATTGCTACACATTTTTCTTAATGTCTTCATGCTTCTCTTTTTTTGAGCTTTGTGTTTTCTAATCATGCTTCAATTGCAATGCAGCTGGATGCCTTGATCCACCCCTTTTTCGATGAGCTACGTGATCCCAACAGTCGCTTGCCAAATGGACGGTTCCTTCCACCCCTATTCAACTTTAAATCTCATGGTATGATATCAATTTAAAACAATTTAAATTACCTTATAAACTGTTATTCCCATCCAAAAGTCTCACCTACTGTTTTTGTCGACTAGAATTGAAGGGGGTGCCGGTTGAGATTTTGGTGAAATTGATCCCAGAGCATGCAAGAAAGCAATGCCCCTTTCTTGGTTTGTGATTTGATGTAATGTAACAAACCCACGAGTGTTCTCTCCGTATGGAGCTGTGTTCAATCTATTTATGCTATTTGTTCTCAGTTCTTCAATGTATCTTTTGTTCTATTATTACCTTGTTTTGTAAAAGCAGATTTAGAGATATGCTACCTATTTGCCCAAACCTCAATGGGTGTCTGATTACCTCGTTCTTGTATCACAGCCAGATTGTAACCTCACATAGAGAAGACAAACATCAGCATTATCTAAGTGTTTTATCTGTATTGCTATTTCTAGATGACAATATCAGCATATGTCCAGTAGTTTCTATCTGTCTTGGGATTTCAACGTTGGTCTAGGATTTGGGAAGTCATCTAATAGGAGACTGTAAAAGTCTTCTCACACCCTTTGTAAGTGCCTCGATGGTCTTGGTCTCTTAGCTTTTATAATTGGTTTCATGGTGTATTGAATAAACCACCCATGGTCTTGCATAAGCTTCATTGTTAGCAATTAAAATATTTATATCTCCATTAAGGGCCATCATTTTGGTAGTTGGGTTGTCATTTTCAAAAAAAAAAAAAAAAAAAAAAAATTTTCTAACTAAAAGCTATTGCTCTTGTACAGGTGAATCCACATACCCACCAGGTTAAATTATGTGACTTTGGAAGTGCGAAAGTCTTGGTATGTTTTTATTTTGTTATTCATGTCCTTTTTCCTGAAGTTATTTTTGTCTTTGCTGTAATTGGAATGCTTAATATCCTTATTTTCTTTAATGTTGGACAGGTAAAGGGTGAGCCAAATATTTCTTACATCTGCTCTGGGTATTATCGAGCACCAGAGCTTATATTTGGAGCAACTGAGTATACTACAGCTATTGACATTTGGTCGGCTGGCTGTGTTCTTGCTGAGTTACTGCTTGGACAGGTAATTGATTATTAATATAAGCTCTGGTCAACTTCTGGATTTGTAATTTGTACATTAAGATTAAAATGAACTTTTTGTTCTATCAGCCTTTGTTTCCTGGTGAGAGTGGAGTCGACCAGCTCGTGGAGATAATCAAGGTAAATATAATATTTTGTTATGTAATGGAACTTGGATACTATCAAAAAAAAAGTAACAGAACTTGGATATTTATTTATTGTGGGATTTTTTTGTATGAAATTTTCTGGTTAGGAACTAGCTGATGAGACAAAATGAAGTCTTTTGAGTACAATTATTTCGCTGGGCTGACCTAACAGATGCTTTAGCTTTTAGCCTCTTAGATTGGGCAGTGGTTGGTTTGAATTATGGTCATGCATGTTTACATGGTATATGGGTATTTTTTACACTGCTGTTGATGATGCCGTAATTATCAACAGTGAGTTGCACAATGCTCGTACTCTCGAAACGACACCTGCACAAGGAAAAGAGAAGACCCAACAGAAAGCACCGGTGTGGTGTCGGCCAAATACCCTCCGAAGGTCAAGTTAGAACTTTTCTCAACTCTAGAGTGCTAGAGAGGGGTTAATTATGCGTACCTCCATTTGTGAGGGAATTGGGGCTTTTATAGTAGTAGGGGGTTGACCTTTCTTCCTTGGGGCAGAAGTCTTTTCCATATAGGAATCCATGTGAGCGTGGATTGCGGAGACCTTTCCTTATAAGACTCTATTATTGAGCGTGGTGGCCAAGTAAAGGATTTACTCTAACCGTCGGCCTTATAACCGTCGGCCTCCTAACAGTCGGTCTCTTAACCGTCGGTCTTTACCTCTACAACGAATACCCGTCAGCCTTTTGAACATAATTAGCCCTTCGAGCCTAAAATGGGATGTTATTTCCGTCGGCATGTATTTTTCCGTCGCTACACGAACCGTCAGTCTGAGAATAGGCTGACGGGTGAAGCCTTATGGTATTACTATGATTATTTCCTTATCAGTTGCCCCCTACTCCATATCTCCGTCGGCAATAACTGACGGGTTATGGAGTTTTCATTCGTCCTTACCTGCTGCTTTGATCAGGAGAGAGGAAATAATTAAAGCTGACACCCCAACAATAAATGCTAGGACACGTGGGGTGCTCGGGTTGGCCCCTTGTCTGGTTTGGGGGCGTCGCTTCGTCTTCCGTGCGTTTTCCTTATATATATATATGGCCCACCTCTTCCCATTTGCACTATTTCACTTTCACCGGTTCTTGGAGAGATATCCGTCGCTTATCTTCCTTCAGTACTTGCTAACAATATTCCCGTCACTTCTTCGGCCGTTACTTTCGAGGAACTTGTAAGTTCTCTTTCTTTTTGTTCCTGCTTTATTATTTTTTCTTTTAAGCCGAGTCGTCATCCTAGGTGCTTAGATTATACCCGTCACTTGTAGGTAGTCAGATGTCGAGTGACGCGTCGAGTGACCGGTCGTCGGTCCGCGATGGAGCGGGCTACGACGAGGTATTTGGTTCAGGTAGTGAGTCAGGGAGCTCATCCTGGTCTTCAGAGAGGGAGACGTCGGCCCAAACTCCTATCGAGGAGGTAGGAGGCCACGGAGACGATGGTCAGGAAAGGGTAGTAGGTGAGGGCAGTGACAAAGTGGAAGGAGGAAGATATAGTGACGAGTCTAGTGAAGGGGATGAAGGTGACGACGGGTCTACTGAAGGGACTCCTGTGAGTCCTGGAGGCAACCGTCCCTTCATCCTTCCCAAAGAGTGGGCTGTAAATAAGTTTCTCCCCAAGATGACTCTCAAAATTTTTAACGAGTTACGAACCCGTTTCCAAATCCCCGACCATATTCCTATCCGTCTGCCTGAAGATGGCGAAAAATGTTATACGGGAAGAACTGCAGATGTTGGTATGTACGATGCCATGTTTGCCGCCGGTCTTAGACTGCCCCTGACGGCATTACACCGTCAGTTAGTTGACTTTCTTGGCTTATCCGTCAGCCAAGTCGCTCCGAATTCGTGGAGGATTTTTATAGGCGCCGAGGTGCTGTGGGGTCGTTTGAGTGGAGGGAATCGTCAGCTTTCTTTGGACGAATTCTTTTATTGTTATAGACCTCGGCACCTTTCTTCTTCCAAAGGGATGTACCATTTTGCCGTCAGGGAGAAAGATCTTAGGTTGGTGTTTGAGACGCCGGACTCGAATAGAGCCTGGAAGAGCAGGTTCTTTTTCGTTGAAGGGACGGACTGGGTGTGCCGTCAGGAAGAATGGGAAACGATACCCCATGGCTATTTTGACAATACTTGGGCGTTTATAAAAGAGTCAGGTTTTAGTCGTCAGCTTTTGACTTTATTTTGAGCAAGTAATAATTTCGGTTTTTTAGTGGATCTAACGCCGTCGGTTTATTTGCACTTTTCAGCCCTCATTCGCCCTTCAATAACTGGTGAGCAGGAGGACTTCATCCGTCGGGTTTTGGAGATTCCCTTAGAGGAGCAGTCTTGTCGAGACTTAATCACCCTCGACTACCTTCACGCCTTCTGTGGTGGTCCTGAACCGACGCCTGAGGCTCGCAGGCTAGAAGGATTCTCCCGTCACCGTGAGTACTTTACCCTTATTTTCGAAATTATACTTGTATTACCGTCGGTTTTGCTAATGCATCTTTTTTGTAGAAATGGATGTGGCCAAGCAACGGATAAGGGCCGCCGCTGCCCGCTTAAAAGAAGAGAAGAAAGCAAAGGGGGAGACGGTACCCTCGTCGACCCCCAAGATCGTCAAGGGTTCTTCAAAAAGGAAAACTGACGGGGATAATAGCCGTCCATCGAAGAAAGCAGCCGTTGGTTCTGGGAGCGAGCCCTCAAAGAAGCCGTCACCTAAGCCCAGTCATGGGGCAGGAAAAGGTGTAATGACTTCTTCTGGTCCCGTCCTGGAGGGGCCCCGTTGCCTGCTAACTCACAAGGATTTTGCTGTTGAGGCTGTGGAGTCACTTATAAAGCCGACGGACATAGATCCTTGTGATTTATTGGCGACGGATGAGCTGGGGTCGTCAGCTTTGTTTGACCTCACTCAGGTAAGCTGCCTCTCCCAAATGGTTCCTTCCTCATCTTCTTTTATTTTAATAACTGACGGTTATATCCCTTTCTAGGCCTTGGTTCGCGTAAAGGTGCTTCAGGACCGGTGCGTGGCTAAGGAGCGTGTCGTCACTCGCGTCAATAAGCACAATGCCAATATGCAAGACCAGCAGGCTCAGTATAAAGAGGCAATGCGTCTCCTTAACGTCGAGCTAAAGGAAGTTAGGCAGAAGCTGGAGGAGGCGGATCGTCAGAGGGGTGAGCTAGGGAAGGAGCTGACGACTCTTCGTGCGCAGATGGAGACTGCAGGGGCTGACGCGGTTGAAAAGTTCAAGGCGTCAGACTCTTTCATTGATTCCTGTGCTGGATACTACGGCACAGGATTTGATGATTGCCTCAGGCAAGTGGCGTCAGCTTTCCCAGATTTGGACTTATCTGGTATCTCCCTAGATGACGCCCAGCCCATGACGCCTGCTAATGAAGCCGTCACTGCTGGGGCTGACGAATCAGTGGATTCTCCTTCTCATGGAGGCGGAGTTGTTTTGGCCCAACCTGCTGTGAACCTTTCAACAACTGCCCCGACGCCTCCTGTGGTGCTGCTTGACGGAGAGGATCCTTCTGTTAGGGAGTAGAAGGAATTTTTTAAGCGACGTTTTTTTTTTGTATTCATCTATTTAGCAAACAGTTTTATTAGTGCCCCCTGGGCTCCTGCTTGTAATATTTTAACACTTTCTTCAAATCCCTCTTTTAAATTTGCCGTCGCTCTTTATTACTTGATGTGAGGCATGCTTAACTTGTATGTTTTGTTTGGAATTATGGGCCCTTTTAATGTACCGTCAGCTTCGCTGAACCGTTGATTTAAGCTTTATATTAGGCCACTTGGCAAGTTTGCTTGACGAAGCCGTCAGTCTTTCGTTTTAATGCTTGTAGAAATTCCGGCAAAATTCTATTATCCCAGGTCAAGGTCATCTCCCTTATAGACTTGTTCATTTGTGGACCGTCAGCCTTAATAGTCGGGTTTATGCATTCCGTATGTATTCTATCAGGCCGTTGGTTTCATTGCTTTTGCTTATCTGCCGAACTGGGTTATTTTAGATCGTCAGCTTACCTGGTTCGTCCACTGCGAATTTGGTCTTTTTTAGACCGTCAGCAGTTTAACTCGTCTACTTTGTGGACTTTGTTTTTTTTTTTTTTTTTTTTTTTTTTTAGACCGTCCGCTATCTGGCTCCCATTTTTTGGACTCATTTTTTAGTTGGTCTTTTATAAGACCGTCAGCCTGAGAGCCGAGCTTATGAGACCGTCAGGATTTTATTTAAGCCGTCAGCTTAGAAGCTGAATTGTGGGCTTGGCCATATTTTGTTAGCCTTTTATTTAGGCCATCAGCTTAGTAGCTGAATTGTGGATTTTACCACATTTCGTTAGCCTTTTATTCAGGCCGTCAGCTTAGTAGATGAATTGTGGGCTTGGCCACTTTTCGTTAGCCTTCTGTTCAGGCCGTCAGCTTAGTAGCTGAATTGTGGACTTGGCCACTTTTCGTCAGCCTTCTGTTTAGGCCGTCAGCTTAACTGCTGATTTGTGGACTTGGCCACTTTTCGTTAGCCTTCTGTTTAGGCCGTCAGCTTAATTGCTAATGTGTGGACTTAGCCACTTTTCGTCAGCCTTCTATTTAGGCCGTCAGCTTAACTGCCGATTTGTGGACTTAGCCACTTTTCGTTAGCCTTCTGTTTAGGCCGTCAGCTTAACTGCTGATTTGTGGACTTAGCCACTTTTCATTAGTCTTTTACTAACTTTCATTTGTAAGTAGAAACTTCAGTAGTTCTGAATAAATTCCTCTTATTGTCATGCATCTGTATAAAAAGTATCTAAATGAAGGAAAAATCTGCCCTTTTGGGCTTATTGTATCAAAACCAAAGCAAAAGACATGCCCGTTGGGTTATTGTAGTGAATACTTAAAAGTAAACAGTAAATCTAAAATAAAAAAATAGGTGTTTTTCTTCATGTCGTCGCCTCTACTGGTAGTACTTTCGCAGGTGCTCAGCATTCCAAGGGTGCGGTAGCTTCCGTCCGTCCAGTGTCTCCAGATGATAGGTGCCCTTCCTCTGCCACGCCGTGACTCGGTAAGGTCCTTCCCAATTCGGGCCGAGTTTTCCTTGAGTTGGGTCTCTTGATGTGCCCATTACTTTCCTTAGAACGAGGTCTCCAACCTGGAAGTCTCTGTGCTTGACCCGGGAGTTGTAGTGCTTGGCCATGTGGTCCTGGTATCGCGCGAGCCTTTGCTCTGCTGCTGTCCTGACTTCGTCCACTAGATCGAGCTGTAGACGTAGGGCTTCGTCGTTTTTCCTTTCGTCATGATTGTGCACCCTGTAGCTGGTGAGGCCGACTTCGGCTGGAATGACTGCCTCGCTCCCGTATGTAAGCCGTAATGGTGTCTCCTGTGTTGGTGTCCTTGCCGTTGTCCTGTAGGCCCAAAGTATGCTTGGTAACTCTTCAGCCCATATACCCTTTGCCCCCTCGAGCTGAGTCTTGATAATCTTCAGCAAGGATCGGTTCGTGACTTCGACCTGTCCGTTGGCTTGAGGGTGGGCAGGAGAGGAGTAGTGGTTCCGTATCCCTAATTGTGAGCAGAAGTCCCAAAAGGCCTCGTTGTCGAATTGCTTCCCGTTATCTGAGACCAAGACTCTAGGGATGCCAAATCTGCATATGATGCATCGCCAAACGAAGCTGCGTACGTTCTTCTCCGTAATGGTGGCCAAGGCTTCAGCTTCGACCCACTTCGTAAAGTAGTCGATGCCCACGACTAGAAACTTCAGTTGTCGTATCGCCGTAGGAAACGGTCCCATGATGTCGAGTCCCCATTGAGCGAACGGCCATGGCGCCGTCATCGGGGTAAGTTCTTCAGGTGGTTGTCTCATGATATTGCTGAACCTTTGGCACTTGTCGCATTTCTTTACATAGTCCTCAGCATCCTACTGCATAGTTGGCCAAAAGTACCCCGTTCGTACTAGCTTGTGGATTAACGACCTCGACCCTGAGTGGTTTCCACAGATTCCTTCGTGTACTTCCCTCATGACGTAATCTGCTTCTTCAGGACCTAAGCATCGTAGGTAGGGGCGGGAGAAACCTCTTTTGTACAAGACATCTTTTATCAGAACGAACCTCGCTGCTTGAACCTTCAGCTTTCTTGCAGCCTTCTTTTCGTCCGGTAGTACCCCGTTCTTCAAGTAGGAAACTAATGGCGTAGTCCAATTGTTTTCGGAACCAAGTTCCTGTACATCAACAGAATTTATAAGTGGAGAGAGCTGAACGAAAGAGAGTATGTTATCAAAGGTGGCCATATGTTCAGCTGAAGCGGCCTTGGCTAGGCGATCAGCTTGCTCATTTTCTCCTCGGGGGATCTGCATAATTTTGGCCTTCAGCTCACTGACCCTCTGCCTTGCTTGGTCCAGATATCTTTTCATCCTCTCGCCTTTACACTCATAATCCCCATTTATCTGATTGACCACGACTTGAGAGTCGCAGTGAATGATCACTTTTTCGGCTCCTGCAGCTTTGGCGAGGTCCAGCCCTGCTATCAGAGCTTCGTACTCCGCCTCGTTGTTGGTGGTGGGGAACTCAAGGCGAATCATACACTCGATCACGTCTCCTTCGGGTGAGTGTAGTACGACACCGGCTCCCCCAGCCTGCTTGTTGGAGGACCCGTCTACGTGTATGCTCCACTGGGGGGATTCTTCTGCCCCCTTGTCTTCGCCATTTGTAAACTTGGCTATGAAATCTGCAACAACCTGTCCTTTAATGGCGGTTCGTGGGCGGTAGTGTATGTCAAACTCGCTCAACTCCATGGTCCATAATGCCATTCGTCCAGCAGCTTTGGGGCTGCTCATCGCCCGTCGCAAAGGTTTGTCGGTTAGGACGATTATCGTGTGGGCTTGAAAGTACGGCTTCAGTTTGCGTGCCGCGGTAACCAGTGCAAATGCGAGTTTTTCCATGGGCGGATATCTTTCTTCTGCTCCGTGTAGCGCCCGACTGGTGTAATATACAGGCTTCTGCACATTTCCTTCTTCCCTGATCAAGGCGGCGCTGACGGCGGCGGGGGAAACGGCAAGATAGAGAAACAACTCTTCACCCGGTTGTGAGGGACTCAGTAATGGGGGGGAAGAGAGATAAGTTTTTAATTCTTCGAACGCTTGTTGGCACTCGGCGGTCCACTTGAAAGATTTCTTCAGTGTGCGGAAGAAGGGTAAGCACTTGTCCGTTGCCCTGGAGACGAACCTGTTTAGTGCTGCTATCTTGCCGTTGAGGCTTTGTATTTCCTTCACATTCTTTGGTGGGGCCATCTCCATTATAGCCCGGATTTTGTCTGGATTGGCCTCGATGCCCCTCTGGGAGACCATGAATCCTAAGAATTTTCCCGCCGTCACCCCAAAGGCACATTTTCCCGGATTAAGCTTCATGTTGTAAGAGCGGAGAGTGTTGAATGTTTCCCTGAGGTCTTCTAAATGATCTTCCTCCCTTCGACTTTTAACCAGCATATCATCTACGTATACCTGGACATTCCTCCCGATCTGTCGTGCGAACATCTTGTTCATAAGCCTTTGGTATGTCACGCCCGCATTCTTTAGACCGAACGGCATTACCTTGTAGCAGAAAAGTCCTTGCCTGGTTACGAAGGAAGTTTTTTCTTGATCATCGTCGTGCATCTTGATTTGGTTGTAGCCAGAGAAAGCGTCCATGAAGCTTAACAGCTGGTGTTGAGCTGTAGAATCTACTAGAGTGTCGACTCTTGGGAGAGGGTAGCTGTCCTTAGGGCATGCCTTGTTTAGATCAGTGAAGTCTACACACATCCTCCATTTCCCGGAAGCTTTTTTGACCATCACCGCGTTCGCTAGCCAGTCGGGGTAGTAGACTTCTCTAATGAAATTCGCCTCTCGTAGCTTGCGGACTTCTTCAGCTATGGCTTGGTCCCGTTCTGGGGCAAAGACCCGCTTCTTCTGCCGGATCGGCGGGAAGGATGGTGATACATTCAGCCTATGCACCATGACTGAAGGGTCTATTCCTGGCATGTCCTCGTGACTCCAGGCGAATACGTCCTGATTCTCTTTGAAGAAAGCTTTAAGTGTTTGCCGGATGGCGGGACTTGCAAGGGTTCCAATCCTCGTGGTCTGGTCAGGCCTGGAGTCGTCCAGGGGGACTTCTTCAAGCCTCTCGACTGGCTTCGTCGTGCTTCGGTGTTCTTCTATGCTCATGGTTTGGCGGTGATCATCCATTTCCATCATGGCTACGTAGCATTCACGTGCGGCAATTTGGTTCCCACGTAGTTCTCCGACTCCGTATTCAGTCGGGAACTTGATCATCAAGTGATAAGTCGAAGTCGCTGCCTTCCATGAGTTGAGGGTGGGTCGCCCTAGGATTGCGTTATAGGCGGATGAATGGTCGACTACGAGAAATGTTACGTCCTTTGTGACTTGCTGGGGATAATCGCCTGCCGTCACAGCCAACGTGACCGCGCCTAGGGGAAATACCTTTGCACCTCCGAAACCGACAAGTGGGGCATTTGTTGGTACCAGTTGCTCCCTACCGATCTTCATCTGCTGGCAGGCCGGGTAGTACAGGATGTCGGCCGAACTGCCGTTGTCGACTAACACCCGATGCAAGTTGTAGTCACCAACTCGTAGGCTGACAACGAGCGCGTCGTCGTGCGGGTGGTGGAGACGCCGCGCATCTTCTTCCGAGAACTCGATAATGGGGGTTTCCCTTCGAGCTATCTTTTGCATTGGACCCGTCAGCTGGACGTTTTGGACCATCCGGAGGTACGTCTTTCGAGCCTTCTTCGATGGCCCGGTAGCCATCCCTCCTACAATCATTCGTATGTCACCTACGGGAGGTCTAGGACGGTCATTATCTCGTCGGGGGAGATGCTCTGGAGGCGCTGGATCCGTTCTTTCCTTGTTCATGAACTTCTGCAATTTTCCTTGTCTTATAAGGGCCTCGATTTGCTGCTTCAAGTCGTAACAGTCGGCCGTGTCATGGCCGTGATCTCGGTGAAAGCGGCAGTACTTGTCCCTGGAGCACCTGCTAAGATCCCCCTTCAGTTTTCCAGGGAAGGTCAGAGCCCCATCGTCCTTAATTTGCATTAGGACTTGATCTATTGGGGCGGTCAGTGGGGTGAAGCTTGTGAATCTTCCTCCCGGAGGTTTTGAACGCCTTTCGTCCCTTCGGTCTCCCGTTTTGGGCCTCTTCCTCCCTTGCTCTGGTCGTGCATCCTCCTGCCTTTCCCTTTTTCTCGGCTTCTCGTCCCGGGCCTGCAGCGCGTCTTCAGCATTCATATACTTAGTGGCCCTGTAGAGTACTTCCGACATGGTCTTCGGGTCGTTTTTGTATAGGGAGAACAAAAACTTGCCCTTGCGCAACCCATTCGTGAAGGCTGCTACAAGTATTTTGTCATCGGCTTCGTCAACAGATAGTGCTTCCTTATTGAAACGCGTTATGTAGGATCTCAGCGTCTCGTCCTCTTTTTGCTTGATACTCATCAAACATGCCGTGGACTTCTTATACCTGTGTCCCCCAATGAAGTGTGTAGTGAACTGAGCACTTAGCTCTTTGAAGGTGCTGATAGAGTTGGGCGTCAGTCGGCTGAACCATACCCTTGCGGGGCCTTTGAGTGTTGTGGGGAAGGCCCGGCACATAATCTCGTCTGCTACCCCCTGAAGATGCATCAGGGTCTTAAAAGTTTCCAGATGGTCCAGAGGGTCCTTCACTCCGTCATAGCTATCTATATTCGGCATGCGAAATTTGTGGGGTAAGGGGAAAGAGTTCACGGCTATAGTGAAGGGTGAGTCGGTGCGGTTGACTAGATCGTCAAGATCACTGGAGACTCACCCCTTGAGCGCGTTCATCATAACCTCCATCTGCTCCCTCATTGCCTGCATCTCCGCGACAATATGCGGTGGAGTCGCATCCGTGAGGGATGGCATGCTCACGTTCTGTCTCTCCGGCTTGCTTGGGGCGTGGCTGCCTTCAGGTTTCTCCTGATTCTTCTTCGGGGCGCTGGTCCCTTCCTGGTCTTCCTGTAGGTCATTCAGTGCTGCATCCTTCTGGCGTAGCTGTTCTTCCAAGTCGTGGTTTTGTTTGGTGAGGCGCTCTACGGCGGCACCGAGAGTTCGAACTTGTCTCTCGAGGGCAGTTGTGGGTGGCTCCTCTCCTTGAACGTCATTAGTAGTTGCCATTGAGCGAGTGAGTACCATGCAACCCTTTAGTCCGGGAAACGATAATATGGCTTAGTCGTATGTATTCCCCACAGACGGCGCCAACTGATGATGCCGTAATTATCAACAGTGAGTTGCACAATGCTCGTACTCTCGAAACGACACCTGCACAAGGAAAAGAGAAGACCCAACAGAGAGCACCGGTGTGGTGTCGGCCAAATACCCTCCGAAGGTCAAGTTAGAACTTTTCTCAACTCTAGAGTGCTAGAGAGGGGTTAATTATGCGTACCTCCATTTGTGAGGGAATTGGAGCTTTTATAGTAGTAGGGGGTTGACCTTTCTTCCTTGGGGCAGAAGTCTTTTCCATATAGGAATCCATGTGAGCGTGGATTGCGGAGACCTTTCCTTATAAGACTCTATTATTGAGCGTGGTGGCCAAGTAAAGGATTTACTCTAACCGTCGGCCTTATAACCGTCGGCCTCCTAACAGTCGGTCTCTTAACCGTCGGTCTTTACCTCTACAACGAATACCCGTCAGCCTTTTGAACATAATTAGCCCTTCGAGCCTAAAATGGGATGTTATTTCCATCGGCATGTATTTTTCCGTCGCTACACGAACCGTCAGTCTGAGAATAGGCTGACGGGTGAAGCCTTATGGTATTACTATGATTATTTCCTTATCAGCTGTATTTGATATGAATTTTTCTGTGTTGTAGGTTTTGGGCACCCCTACAAGGGAGGAAATCAAATGCATGAACCCTAACTATACAGAGTTCAAATTCCCTCAGATTAAAGCCCATCCATGGCACAAGGTATTCAAGATGGGAATCTTAAGGTCTCATAGTATATATTTTTATCACCAATCCTCCTACTAATACCTGCTCATTCCTCTTTTATTGTAATTCTATCACAAATATTGTAACTCTTTTGGGAATGAATGTTAGGTGAGCATAGTTTTTCTAAGATGTATATGGATGTTTTGCAAACGTAACTTTCATAGATTTTTGTAAGAAAATTTAAACAATTCTTTGTTTCTTCTTCTTTGATTGCACATTAGGAATCTAATCTCAAAAATCCCAAACCTCAATATATGAAACATTCTATTATTAAATGAAAAATATCAATTAAATAAAAATTAGAATATGAAAAACAAAGGAACTCATTATACAAAAATTTAAATAAAAATTAGAACATGAAAAACAAAAGAAATTAAAGCTACAAAGAGAAATTGGCATACCTAGAGGACAAAGAGTTTTGTAGAAACAAAAGAAGTCTCTTTTGTAATATGGTTCTTTATGACAATCTTGTTCTCAAAAATCCTAATGACGGAGGGAGTGGGAAAGAATTCCTAAGCAGGTCTAAGAAAGAATAACTAATTAATTAATTGAAAATAAAGATAAACAAAATAGAATTAGTAGAAATCCTAATAAGAGATTCTGAAAAGAATTAATAGTTTAATTAAAACCCCTTTCTTTGGGTTTAGATTTTGTCAAATAAATGAAGAATTAAAAGACAATGTGATCACTCCAAACCTTATGTGATTATTTATAATAAAGTCAACAATAATAGGTCTCTCTAAACCCTAGCGTCCATAGAAAAAGTGCTTGCCTACGGGTGAGGCTATTTCTTCCTGCCGTTCTTCTCCTTTTCTTCATTGGAAAGAGTAGAATCGTTAGGAGTACTTGGAGTATTGGAGATGGAGAACCTTTCAATGATGTGGTGAAAGTTTTCTTTGTCTGAAAGTGAAGGGCAAGACTTTGTTGTTCAAGAGACAGGGGCTGCAGAAGAATTTTATGTTGTTGCTAGATTTTTCACAGGTCGTGTTCTTAACATAGAGGCTATTGCTAGGACTTTCAAGTTGCTATGGAGGACTCGAAAGTGGTTTGAAGTGCGAGATATGGGCAACCATAGGGTGGTTTTTGTGTTCACGGATGACTTGGATACAAATAAGGTCTTGATGGGAGAACCTTGGACATTTGATAAACATCTCGTTACCATGAAGAGGATTGAAAAACATATGGATGTTAGGGCCCTTCCGCTAGAGTTTACTCACTTCTAGGTCCAAGTGCATGATTCACCTATCGGTCTAAATCCAAGTGTGGCAAAAGAGATCGTGCAAATTGTTGGAGCCGTGGATGAGGATGGAGTGGAGTTGGATAATAGTAATTTTCAGCAGTATAGGGTAGAAGTCGATATCTCTAAACCACTTTGCCGAGGTAGGAAGATAACTCTGCACAATGGGAAAGAATGGTGGGTTAGTTTTAAATACGAGAGGCTACCGAATATATGCTATTGGCTTGGGAAGCTCACGCATTCTAATAGGGAGTGTCCTGTCTGGCTAAAAACTAAGAAGGGTATCCAGGAAGAGGATAAGTAATTCGATCCATTGCTTCAGGCTTTCACGCAGAATTTATCCCGGATAGCAGTGGTACGAGTCTCAGGGTGCTGTAAGGAAGATAATGGGGATGAGGATTAGAATTTCAGTGAGTGGAATGCAAGGAACAGAGGCGATGACAATCAAAGAATTATTCCTACTATTGAGGAAAAGAAGAGATGGGAGGGACCTAATGATGGAGTGGAGAGAGCTGAATGTATGGAGCATGTGATGGATAACGATAATGTCCCAGGGAATGTGTCTATACCTTCAGTTTTTTAGGATTGTGATGCACCTAGGATAGAAGTTAACTCTGTGATGGCGGAAGCTCATGTCTAATCGCTTGAGGAGCAGTTGGCTGAGATTGATGCAGGGATTGCTAAGTTTGATGCTCCAAATGGTAGGGATGGTAGACTTGAGTCTGAGATATCGAATAGTTCTAGTCCCTAACCTCGGAATGCAGTAGACTTGCAAAGACATGTATCTGACCTGAGGCTGCCTAGATTGGATGAACTAGATGAGCTGGTTGCAAATATTAGAGGCAAAGTCAGGAATGTGCAGAGAAAACCCAAGCAATTGGACCATGCATGCAACGTGGAGGATGAGGGATTTCTAAGAGGAGTGGGGTCTACTGTACTAACAAAAAGAAATAAGAGAGACTTTGATGAGGGTTTGGAAGTTTCAGATGGGGGTAAGAAGAGAAAGGGGTGGGCAGAAAAGAATTTAGCAGTGGAGGCTAGGTCCTAGCCCCGCCGAAATCAATGAATCTTTTAGTTTGGAACTGTCGAGGGCTTGGGAACCACCATGCAGTTGATGAGCTTGGGGATATTATCCAAGCACAAGATCCCAAAATTGTGCTCTTGCTTGAGACTTGGTCGACAAAGGATCAGATGGAGCACATTTGTGACAAGTTAGATTTTAAGGGCTGTTTTACTGTCTCAAGTGATGAAGGGGTGGTGGTTTGGCTCTTTTGTGAAAAGCTAGTGAGAATGTTTGGTTGGATAGCTTCTTGAAATACCATATTGATGTGATTGTTCATGGTGGTTCGAAAGATGCCTAGCGACTAACTGGGTTTTATGGGGAACTCGAAACAAGTAGAAGAAGTGAAGGATGGGCTATGCTCCGAATGTTGAGCTCAAACCTAAAAATGCCTTGGTGTTGTTTCGGTGATTTTAATGAGTTATTGCAAATTCAAGATAAACAATGAGGGGTACCACGAGCTCATAATCTCATGCATGCTTTTCGAGATACTCTGGACTTTTGGGGGGTTTTTTACTTGGGTTACACAGGGTCGGATTTCACATGGCATGGACGTCGAGGTGGGGAAATGGTTTGGGAGAGATTGGATCAAAGTGTTGTGAATTATGAATGGCTAACTAAGTTTCCAACAGGTCGGGTTCACCACTTAAATAGTTTCACATTTGATCACCGCCCCATATTGGTGTCACTTGTGTCAAATGGTGAGAGGCAGAGGTGGAGAAGAAAACCATTTCGATTTGAGGCCATGTGGTAGATAGAGCCATCTTGTAATGAAGTTGTTTCAAAAGCTTGGGAGTGTAGTCTAGATAGTACACCAATGTATGTGGCAATAAGAATATTCAAAAGGTGCAAGAAATTATTGAAAGCATTGAGTAGAGACCATTTTGGGAATGTAGTGCAAAAAATTAAACGAACAAAAGAACTATTGTGGAAAGCCAAGGAAGTAGCGGCCAGGACTGGGAACTCGGATGACATTGAGAGATTGAAATCGGAGCTGAGGTGTTTGTATGATAAAGAAGATAAGATGTGGTAGCAAAGATCACGCCTTTAGTGATTACAAAATGGAGACCGGAATAGAAGATTTTTCCATGGTACTATTACCTAAAGGAAGCGAAGGAATTTTATCAAGGGGTTGAAGGATGAGAATGGGGTGTGGCAGGAGGATGAGACAGTGTTTTTAGGGATTTTGAATAGATTCTATGAGGAGCTCTTTACGTCCTCTAATTCACATGGCTTGGAACGGATTTTGAATAGGGTTCACGAGGTTGACACTGAGGAGATGAGGGTTTATTTGGCTAAATCATACACAACTAAAGAAGTTGACTATGCTTTAAAGGAGATGGCATCCCTAAAAACACTTGGACCTGATGGTATGCCTCCTCTTTTCTATCAAACATATTGGACAGATGTAGGTATGGATGTCTCTCAAGCTATTTTGTCTAGTTTAAATAATGGGTCACTTTTGAAATCTGTTAATCATACTTTTATTACTCTGATTCCCAAAGTTAAAAATCCTGAGAGAGTAACTGAGTTTAGACCTATTAGTCTTTGTAATGTGATTTATAAGGTAGTTAGTAAAGTCATTGCTAACTGTCTTAAGCCTATACTAAACTCTATTATCTCAAAAACTCAAAGTGCTTTCATTGCTGATAGATTGATTACAGATAATATTCTTATTGTTTTTGAAACTTTGCACCACATGAAGAATATTTGTACGGGGAAGAAAGGCTTTATGGCACTAAAACTGGATATGATTATGGAATGTGTTAGTACAGTTTCGTATTCTATACTGGTTAATGGTGAGCCAAAAGGTTTGAGCCGGCCTCCTAGGGGGTTGAGGCAAGGAGATCCTCTTTCGCCATTTCTATTTCTTTTTTGTGCAAAAGGTCTTAATGCCATTCTTAGGACTGCAACCACACGTGGGGACATTCAAGGTTTTTTTATATGTAGGAATGAACCTAAACTCACTTATCTCTATTTTGCAAATGATTGTTTGTTATTTTGTAGAGCCACCCTGGAGGAGTGTGAAAAAGTCCAGGATATCTTAGCTTGTTATGAAGCAGTCTCAGGTCAGGCTATTAACAAGGTTAAAACTACCCTGTTCTTTAGCAAGAATACTGATGCTTAGATGCAAGAGGCAATCAAATCTTCTCTAAATATTCCAGCCATTCAACACTATGTGAAATATTTGGGGCTTCCTTCTTTTGTTGGTAGCGTAAAGAAAGCTTGTTTCACACAAATTAAAGAGAGAATATGGGCGAGAATGCAAGGGTGGAAAGAGAAACTTCTCTTACAAGCTGGAAAGGAGGTCATGATCAAGGCAGTGGTTCAATCCATATCCACTTATTCCATGAGTGTTTTTAAATTGCCAGTAAGCTTGTGTAAAGATATAGAAGCCATGATTTGTAAATTTTGGTGGGGGGCAAGGGGACTTGAAGAAGATTCACTGGGTTAATTAGAGCTCCTTTTGTTCCTCAAAATCTGTTGGAGGTACGGGGTTCAGAGATATTCATAAATTTAATAATGCTTTGTTGGCAAAACAAGTTTGGCGATTATTTCACAATAAGGATACTTTGCTATATCGAGTTTTTAGTGCTAAATACTTCCCTCATGGTAATATTTTGGATGCTTCGGTCCACCCAAATTGCTCCTTTGCATGGCGAAGTATTTTACTAGCCCGTGAGGTTATTAATAGAGGTGCTATATGAAGGGTGGGAAACAGACTGTCTATTGATATATGGAATCATAGATGGCTGCCTGAACTGGGACAGAGCAAGATTTTTTCTCCATGGCAAGATGCAGAGATCAGTAGAGTGCATGAATTATTCTATCCAGATACAAGAGTGTGGGATCCGGGTTTGTTGGAGAGGTGTTTTCTACCATGGGAGGTAGAGATGATCATACGGATTTATGTGCATGAAGGGGGTAGGGATGATGTTTTGTTGTGGCCACTTACTCCGGATGGTAATTACAGTGTAAGGAATGCGTATCACATGTTGGCGGCTAAGGGGATTAATCAAAACCCGAGTTCATATTCTCCATCAAAAGCTAAGAGAGTTTGGAAGGGCATTTGGAAGATCAAGACCCCTAATAAAATTCGTCATTTCGTCTAGAAAGCTGCCAAGGATTTGCTGCTAACTAAACAAAATTTGAAGGTCAAACATATTTCGTTGGATGATACTTGTGCGATGTGTGATGATCAACCTGAAACTTTATTACATTGTCTCTGGCTTTGTCCCTATGCTCAATCGGTTTGGACGTTAGATATCACCTTTGCTAATCTGTATCAAAGGAAGCATAGAATTTTCTTCAACTTGTTGGATGACGTGATGCAGAACAGCTCGAGCTATCATGTGGCTTTGTTTTCCACCATTGTGTGGAGTTTGTGGCAGCAACAGAATTGACTTAGGGAAAATCAAAGGACTTGGCCACTGCATGAAGTTGGTGACAGAGCTAAAGCTTTGGTTGTGGAGTTTTTGGAAGCTAACAAACATATCAGTAACCCAGGCTCGAGATTGGTAGCACGGTGGTTGCCTCCACTAGAGAATTGTTATAAGGTAAATTTCGATGTGGCTCTTTTTGATCATTTGGGCTGTGCGGGCATTGGGGTGGTTGTTTGAGATCATAGAGGATATGTTATGGCAGCCCTTAGCCAGAAAATTGCTCTCACTTAATCAGTAGCATTGGCAGAAGCTCAGGCAGCCCATAGAGTAGTCACTTTCGCTCAGGAAATGTCTTTTTTTCATATTCAGATAGAAGGGGATTGTCTGGGGGTTATTTGTGCTTTGTAATCCCAGGGACATTGCAATACCTTGTATGGACATGTGGTTAATGATACTCAGAGATTAGGCTATGCTTTACAATCTTGTCAGTTTTTTCATATTTGTAGGGAAGGAAATAAGTTAGCTGATGAATTAGTTAGAGAAGCAGTTTTATCTACAGATACTGATGTATGGGTAGAAGATCTACCTTATGATTTGGATGTTGTGTTCTGATCTGATTTTTATTAATAAAATTTTCTTACTGTTTTCTCAAAAAAAAAAAAAAAACTCACTTTCAAAAAAAGAAAAAAAAAAAAAAAAAAAAATCATTAATAAAATTTTCTTACTGTTTTCTCAAAAAAAAAAAAAAAAAAAAAACTCACTTTCAAAAAAAGAAAAAAAAGAAAAAGGAAAAAGGTATTGTTTTAAACGTTTGTCGTTTTCAGTGTCCAGCAACAAAACGACATGCCGCACTTCCTAATATAGGCGAAGAGACACACACAGAGAGTAGAGAGAGAGAGAGAGAGACAATGCCGTTGGGGAAGTACTACTGCGACTACTGCGACAAGGAATTCCAAGACACCCCATATGTTCGGAAACGCCATCTCCAAGGTCTCCAACACCTTAGAAACAAGGCTCTCTGGTTCGACTCCTTCCAATTCAAAGGTCTCTTCTATTTCTTCTTCTTCTTCTCTCTCTATCTCTATGATTCTCTCACTTTTTTTTTTACCAAGTTGCTTTTTTCATTGCAGATGCTAATCAGGCTTACACTGAAGGATTTGGCAAAGGGGTCTGCAACCGCTTTGCCAAGACGGTAACTTTTTGAAAATCTCTCTTTAAATTGCAATTTCTTTGGTTACCCATGTCGTTTTATTGGATATTGGATAATGGGTTTATGGCAGAATTTGGATTAGCTTTTGTTTTTTCTTTGATTAACCAAGTTTTTATATTGGATATTGGATAATGGGTTAAAGGCAGAATCCATATTAGCCTTTTGCTTTGATTACCCAAGTTGTGTTGTGGGATAATGGGTTTATGCTTTATGGCAGAATTTAGATTAGCTTTTGCTTTTTCTTTGATTACTCAAGTTGTTTTCTTGCATGGGTTGGTGGCACAATTTAGATTACCTCTTGCGTAAGTTGCTGTCATTGTAGATTGTAGTGGTTGAGTTTCTTCTAGCTGTGTGTAAATTGTGTCTTGCTATTCATTGTACATGTTGTTTGAGATAAAATAAAATCTGTTCATTCATCTTTAAAAGGGATTAGCTTTTGGGTTTTCTTTGATGACCCAATTTGTTTAATTGGATGTAGAATAATGGGTTGAAGGCAGAAGATGGATTAACTTTCAATTTTTCTCTGATTACCCAAGTGGTCAAGTCATTTTGATAGATTTTGGAGCTGGAGACTGGATTTAGACTAGCTCCAAGTCATTTTGTTGGACATTGGATTTTGGGTTGAAGGTAGAATTTAGATTATCTTTTGCTTTTTCTTTGAGTACCCAGGTTGTTTTATTGTATTTTGGATAATGGGTTGGAGACATGATTTATATTAGCTTTTGTGTTTTCTTTACTTACCCAATTCAGTTTCATTGGATATTGAGTAATGGGTAATGGGTTGAAGGAAGAATTTAGATAGATTTTTCTCTTTCTCTAATTGTTTAAGTAGTTTTTGTTGGAAAAATAGTATTGAGTGAATAAGAAATTGATGTTTAATATGTTCACTTGAAGATGTTATTAAAAGTGGTGAAAATCTTGAATCCCACGTAGGAAAGGAAAGAGATAGTATATGAGATTATATGCTCATGGGCTGGACATTGGGTTGGGCTTTGGCATATGTGGATTGGGCCCTCTTGTCCAAATAATAATATTTTATTATTTTATTTTTTGAGTCAGTCAGTCTGTGCACATAAGTTTTTTCTTGAATAGTGTCTGTTCACTAACGTATATAAATTCATAGTCCCTCATTCATAAAAACTACCTTCTGAAAAACCTCTCCCAGAGAGAAAATATTTTGTGCATCCATTTGAGTCAAAGTGAGAGAAAGAGACATAGAGTAGCTCGCAGAACACGGACCTTGTGTGCTTCTTTTCCGTGTTGTTGATCATTTTATCTTGGAAGGTAAACGTCCGTGAGTCTCAAAGCACCACAGATTGTGTGAGGGGCGAAATCTACTTTAAGGAGATTGTGTCAAATACAAGACTTGATCTGTTTCAATCATCCTTCAAACATTTGGTCTGTGAGTTTTTTTCCAATTATCTTGCAGATTTCTTCTTATATATATAATATTTATTTGTTGCCTTTGTCTTTTAAATCTTTTGTGTTTTTGCTTATATATAATCTTGTACGTTATTTATTTTTGCTTCATCACAAAGTAAATTGTTGAAATATATCCAACAGTTTTTATTGTCATAAATAATGGATTGGAGGAAAATTTTACTTTAGCCTTTTGTATTTTTTTTTACTGGTTAAATAAGTTCAAGTTTATTTTTTCCTTATGACCTTTAGGTCGACTAGCATTTCTTGGTGTTTCCAAAGGTAATGTCCAGGGTTCGAATCCCCTCACATAAGATGTATAAAGTTTAAGTTTATTTCTAAGTGCAAAATGGGTTGGAGGTAGAGTTTAACTTGGCTTTTGTTGTGGAAATTTGAGCTTGTTGTCTTTGAGTACTGAAGTAATTTTATTACATACTGAGTAATGGGTAGGAGGGAGTTTATGTTTGCATTTGGTTTGGGAATTTTAATTCGGTTTTCTTTGATTACCCAAGTAATATTAGTTGATAATGAAAAATTGGGTGAAGATCTTGCATTTTCTTTATAGCTTTTGGAATAGATATGATTTGGCCTTGAATTAACATATATATTTTTTTTGGCATGATGGGAGTAAAGGGGTTTTGCCAGTACGGAGATTCTTGCAAATATGTTCATCCCAAGAACAACTTAGCAAATGTTAATACTCAAGGCATATTAGGTAAATTATGTCCCTAATATATATTATTCTCTTTAATTCTTTTTACTTATTTTTCAGGCTATTTTTCTTTTTAATTTTCTATTTATCTTATGAATTAAATAAATCTGATTAATACTGTATATTAAATTTGTTATAAAGCTCTTATTTCTATAAAAAAAGAAAAAAAAAAAATGGGGTGCGGAAATATTCAAAACGGTATCTGGGTTAATAATGACATATATGTTAGATAACTGTTAACAATGATACTATTAGATAACTAACTTTATCAAACATCAGTGACAGGCTTTGTGGATAACAATCAGTCACCAATTATCCCTAGAAATCAGTTGGTTGGAGGCAGTTTTTCAGGTAAGGATACATTGTATGTTTGCTTAGACTTGAGCGTTTGATTGTCAATGGTTGCATTTGTTATAGTTTTTGGATTCTTATTTTTTTCTCATGTTATTGTTAGACTTAATGTGGTATACAAACAATGCATAAGGCTTACTGCTGTTCAATCTTGAAGGAATGGGGCTTAGTTTCTTTATTCCTTTTTTAGTAAATGTAGCATGTGGTCATCAGCTTATATTCTGTCATCTGTCATAGACATTTTTATATTTATTTATGTAGCTTTATTTTCTACGTTTCAGACTACTTTTACTCCAAATGCTTATGTTTCATCATTGTGATTCACAGGGGATTTAGTACGAGATAATATGGGAATGTCATGGGGCAATTTACCTCCATCTCTAAAGCCTCCTCCAGAGGGTGGATATCCTTGTCTTCCCTCTGTGGATTGGGGATAGGTCTGCTACTTCATTTAGTCACCTTTTGTTGTGGTGCCAGTAATAGAGTTCCTTCTATATTTCCTATCACCTTTCCTCAACATACTTGATATGGTTACAATGTAAATTGAGATATGTGTGGATAAAGGTTCATGCAGCTTCTGTATGTGATAGTTGAGTGGAACATGTTGCTCATTTTTCCTCTATCAAGGAAAAAGAAAGGAAGTGCTTTTGATGTGGGAGGTGTAACAAAAATTTTATTTTAATTTACTTTTATTTCCTTTTGGAAATCAATTGTATTTTTATTGGTCAAATGGATTTTATTTTAGGTCTTAGTACTTAATTAATTTTATTAGTATAATTCTTAATTTCCTAGAGTCAAGGGTAGTTTTGTAATTCATTGATGGGGATTTCCCAAGTCAATTAAAATTAAAATTAGGGTTTTGTCCTAGTAGTTTATATAAGCATAAGATTGTACTTCTACGGAGACAGTTTATAGCTTGATTGGTAAAAAATTCTCTTGAAATTCTCTTGACTCCTAGGTTACCTATGCTTTAGTTTATATTCTTCAATTTTGTTGTTGCATCATTTTGGTTTTGTCCTGCATCAATGCTCCTTCAATCAGCATGTCACTTGTTGCTTGTTTGCTTTATGAGAACGTTTGGCTGGCACGTTTACGTTTGACGTCTGCGTTTTTCAGCCTTTTTTTTTTTTTTTTACGCGATTCCAGCTCTTTTTTACTGTAGCATCACTGTAGCGGCTACTTTTCAATGAACAGTAGCCGCAATAGTTGATTTTTCAGCACAAATTTTACTGTTCACGGACCCACAAATTTCACTTTTCAGCAACTTTTTCATTAAAAATGGGTCCCACGATACTATTCATACATTTAAAAATTATTTTGCTACAGTGTTTTTCAGTTTTCAGTTTCAGTTTTCAGTTTTCAGCTGTATCCAAACGGACCCACATCACAGTGCCCAACTTATAGGTACAAGTAAAAGGGAAGTCATCAGTGTGATAATTCACGTTGCTTTTATTATAATTGTAGCTGAATGCATTTTTTATAGTCTGGAGTCCTTTTGATTTAATCTAGTTCAGATTTACCCTATATATGCTTCTTTGTGCTGTTTGCTTGTTTTGCCTCCTTAAGCACTTCCCATCTTTGCTTCTTGACGCCCATAACTCTATATGGGAGGGGGTGAATTGTGTCTCAGCACAACGAAGAAGACAGAGGCAAGGCTGGCAAACAGCAAGCACATCGCAGACAAAATGAGTATGTCCAAATCTATCCTCTCATGGCTCAAGCTTCTTAAAGTTTCCAAACTATCCCACACATAAGAACCATCTTGCAATTGTGGACAATTGCACTGTGATCCAACCCCCTCTGTATTACAGTAGAAACTGATTGAGGTCATCACATTCATTGCAAACTGGAATGGGTTACTCCAATACATCCATCTGTAAAACTTTATGTCAGATAACAGAACAACCACACCTGAAGCTGACACCCATAGTGATGTCACAATTGACACGGCAAATGCAGCTAGTGTTGGCACTGGTGCTAGGAAAGTGATCATCATTCCAAAATAAGTTAGGCATAGTGTAAACAGGAAGAGCACTGTCTAGTACTTGATGAATTCTAAAGGGGATTGTGTCCCAATACCTGCCATCCCATTCCCAATTCCTACAACTACAAGTGTTGCCATGAGAAAGTAAGGAATCTCGCTCATTGCCCATGATATCGGATAAAATACTGGAAGATACATTCCAGCCCTTTTCTCTCAGAAATAGACCAACCTGTCTGTGCTAATCTGGGGTATGACATTGTTTGCTGAGATCACTCCTATGAGTATAACTTGCATGTATATATATAGTGTACATGATGTAGCACCATATATGTCCTTGTATTCAATCTGAAAGTAGAGGGAACCCATCAGGAGACCAATCATCACACACCCGGTATGTCTAGCATATGAGTATTGAACATTCCTCCATAAGAATCTTTGTGTTCTTAGTGTTACCAAAATGGCTTGCCGTGACTATGGAGTTGGATAAGTAGAAGATAGATAATTTCTTCTTATGTTCTTGATCGACTTCTTTATATTGCAAATTTCTTTGTTATTCATCTCACATAGAGAGCTGGCTTGGTAGATTTGTGAAAAATTTAGGGAAGGAGTGTCCCTCTTTTTGGTTCCTATGCCAATAGCTCCCATGATAAACCTAACTGGACTAGCACTTCTTGGTGTTTCTAAAGGAAATGTCTAGGGTTTGAATCCCCTCACATAAGATGTATAAAAAAAGTTTAAGTTTATTTCTAAGTGCAAAATGGGTTGGAGGTAGAGTTTAACTTGGCTTTTGTTGTGGAAATTTGAGCTTGTTGTCTTTGAGTACTGAAGTAATTTTATTACATACTGAGTAATCGGTAGGAGGGAGTTTATGTTTGCGTTTGGTTTGGGAATTTTAATTCGGTTTTCTTTGATTACCCAAGTAATATTAGTTGATAATGAAAAGTTGGGTGCAGCTTTTGCATTGGCTATATAGCTTTCAGAATAGAAATGATTTGGCCTTAAATTAACATGTTTTTTTTTTGGCATGATGGGAGTAAAGGGGTTTTGCCAGTACGGAGATTCTTGCAAATATGTTCATCCCAAGAACAACTTAGCAAATGTTAATACTCAAGGCATATCAGGTAAATTATGTCCCTAATATATATTATTCTCTTTAATTCTTTTTACTTATTTTTCAGGCTATTTTTCTTTTTAATTTTCTATTTATCTTATGAATTTAAATAAATCTGATTAATACTCTATCTTAAATTTGTTATAAAGCTCTTATTACTATAAAAAAAGAAAAAAAGAAATGGGGTGTGGAAATATTCAAAACTGTATCTGGGTTAATAATGACATATATGTTAGATAACTGTTAACAATGATACTATTAGATAACTAACTTTATAAAACATCAGTGACAGGCTTTGTGGATAACAGTCAGTCACCAATTATCCCTGGAAATCAGTCGGTTGGAGGCAGTTTTTCAGGTAAGGATACATTGTATGTTTGCTTAGACTTGAGCATTTGTTTGTCAATGGTTGCATTTGTTATAGTTTTTGGATTATTATTTTTTTCTTATGTTATTGTTAGACTTAATGTGGTATACAAACTATGCATAAGGCTTACTGCTGTTCAATCTTGAAGGAATGGGGCTTAATTTCTTTATTCCTTTTTTAGTAAATGTATCATGTGTTCATCAGCTTATATTCTGTTATCTGTCATAGGCATTTTTATATTTATTTTTGTAGCTTTATTTTCTAAGTTTCAGACTACTTTTACTCCAAATGCTTCTGTTTCATCATTGTGATTCACAGGGGATGTAGTACGAGATAATATGGGAATGCCATGGGGCAATTTACCTCCATCTCTAAAGCCTCCTCCAGAGGGTGGTTATCCTTCTCTTCTCTCTGTGGATTGGGGATAGGTCTGCTACTTCATTTAGTCACTTTTTTGTGTGGTGCCAGTAATAGAGTTCCTTCTATATTTCCTATTACCTTTCCTCAACATACTTGATATGGTTACAATGTAAATTGAGATATGTGTGGATATAGGTTCATGCAGCTTCTGTATGTTGTTGAGTGGAACATGTTGCTCATTTTTCCTCTATTAAGGAAAAAGAAAGGACAAAAATTTTATTTTAATTTACTTTTATTTCCTTTTGGAAATCAATTGTATTTTTATTGGTCAAATGTATTTTATTTTAGGCCTTAGTACTTAATTAATTTTATTAGTATAATTTTTAATTTCCTAGATTCAAGGGTAGTTTTGTAATTCAATGATGGGGATTTCCCAAGTCATTTAAAATTAGAATTAGGCTTTTGTCCTAGTAGTTTATATAAGCATAATATTATACTTCTATGGAGACAGTTTATAGCTTGATTGGTAAAAAATTCTCTTGAAATTCTTCCAATGATCTGGTGCCTACTCCACCCAACCAAGCGTTGACTCTTAGAGGTTCTCTCTTGCTTGGTGCTGAATCTAAGTCCAAGCAAGCCTATGTGTTGACTCCTAGGTTACCTATCCTTTAGTTTATATTCTTCAATTTTGTTGTTGCATTGTTTTGGTTTTGTCCTGCATCAATGCTCCTTCAATCAGCATGTCACTGTTGCTTGTTTGCTTTATATAAACTTTTTGAATCCAGTGGTTGCCTCTGACTTGTTTTAGGCTACTTTAACACCTTTGAAAATAAAGTCTTTCTGGAATCTGCATTTTGAATATTTTGCAATGCTAAGAAATACAATAAGTTGGAAAGGAAAAAAGTGTAAAGTTGTACATGAATACATCGCAGTGCCCAACTTATAGGTACAAGTAGGAGGGATGTCTTCAGTGTGATAATTCACGTTGCTTTGATTATAATTGTAGTGCATTTTTTATAGTCTGGAGTCCTTTTGATTTAATCTAGTTCAGATTTACCCTATATATGCTTCTTTGTGCTGTTTGCTTGTTTTGCCTTGCTCCTCAAACACTTCCCATCTTTGCTTCTTGACATCCATAACTTTATATGAGAGGTGGTGAATTGTGTCTCAGCACAACAAAGAAGACAGAGGCAAGGCTGGCAAACAGCAAGCACATTGCAGACAAAATGACTATGTCCAAATCTATCCTCTCATGGCTCAAGCTTCTTAAAGTTTCCAACCTATCCCACACATAAGAACCATCTTGCAATCGTGGATAATTGCACTGTGATCCACACCCCTCTGTATTACAGTAGAAACTGATTGAGGTCATCACATTCATTGCATACTGGAATGGGTTACTCCAATACATCCATCTGTAAAACTTTATGTCAGATAACAGAACAACCACACCTGAAGCTGACACCCACACTGATGTCACAATTGACACGGCAAATGCAGCTAGTGTTGGCACTGGTGCTAGGAAATTGATCATAATTCCAAAATAAATTAGGCATAGTGTAAACAGGAAGAGCACTGTCCAGTACTTGATGAATTCTGAAGGGGATTGTGTCCCAATACCTGCCATCCCATTCCCAATTCCTACAACTGCAAGTGTTGCCATGAGAAAGTAAGGAATCTCGCCCACTGCCCATGATATTGGATAAAATACTGGAAGATACATTCCAGCCCTTTTCTCTCGGAAATAGACCAACCTGTCTGTGCCAATCTGGGGAATGACATTGTTTGCTGAGATCACTCCTATGAGTATAACTTGCGTGTATATATATAGTGTACGTGATGTAGCACCATATATGTCCTTGTATTCGATCTGAAAGTAGAGGGAGCCCATAAGGAGACCAATCATCACACACCTGGTAAGTCTAGCATATGTAAATTGAACATTCCTCCATAAGAATCTTTGTGTTCTTAGTATTACCAAAATGGCTTGCCGTGAATATGGAGCTGGATAAGTAGAAGATAGATAATTTCTTCTTATGTCCTTGATCGACTTCTTTATATTGCAAATTTCTTTGTTATTCATCTCACATAGAGAGCTGGCTTGGTAGATTTGTGAAAAATTTAGGGAAGGAGTGTCCCTCTTTTGGTTCCTATGCCAAGAGCTCCCATGATAAACCTAACTGGACTATCTCTTCTGGAATAATGGGGGGCCTTTGGGATTGATGTGAAATAATGTAGCAAGTCATTGCAGTTAGATCCTACTGGGCCAAAGTATGCTTGATTTCCCTCTCGTGTTAGAATGAGTGCTAGGTCAAAGAATGATAGTGTGCATGCATTAGGGTGTGTTAGAGTAGAAATAATGACCTGACCTGAATTTGACACCTGAGAGAGAATGTTGAGGATGGCCAAGGTTCCATTAGTATCAGAACCAAAAATTGGTTCGTCAAGAAGGAGAATACTTGGGTTGGCAGCCAGCTCAACTGTAATGGTTATCTTTTTGGCTATTTCAAATGTCTTTCCAGTGGCATTGCGAAGATGACCTACAAGTTCATTGGAGTAGGGCAGTAGACCAAGTTGGTTGAGAACCAACTCAAAATGAATGCAGCGGCTTGTGCCACTAATCTCTTGGCCAAGACGGAGTGCAGCACTGAATTGAAGGGATTCACGGAGGGAGAGGTAAGGCTGGTGAGCATCAAGCTTCTCAACATAGCCTATTAGTCTGGAGAAGGTAGTGCCTATCCCCAAACCATTTGCCTAGAGGTTGCCACTGAGGTTGCCCCTTACTGGTATCCTTCCAGCCAGGCATTTGAGGAGTGTGACCTTACTTGTTTGATTACCACCTAACAAGGCTAGCATGGTGTGGGGTCTTGCATAGCCTGTTATATTGTTGAAAACTGCTGTGCCTTCTTTAGCTCCCTCTTCATACTTGATGCACCACTTAAGTGTGAAAAAATATCTCATGGGGATCAACCCTTTAATTTTATAAAGATCAACTGGGAATTTTCCCCCAATTTTTTTGTTTGGCAGGCTATTGTTATTACTTTTATTATTTCTTGTTGCAGAAAATTTGTTTTAGGGAATTGTGACAGGTAATTATATAATTATTTTTTGGGTACAATTTGGAGATTGGGACACCTAAGGTTGGGTTAGGAGTAGGGAACAAACCTTGTGAATGATAAATCCTCGAAGAGTAGAGTTGCCTGCTTCACTAGAATGCCTAACCCGTGCCTCTCCAGGTCAATTCGAAACTCCTCAATCCATTTCTCAACTCTGCCATTGTCCTTCATTCCTTGTTGTGAAATTAAATGTTGGCTATTGCTGTTGTATGACTGAAATTCTTTCTCTCTGTCTTCCTCATACTTTCTTATTATAGGGGTCTTTTTGAGACGGGGCAGAGACTGACTCATCCCCACGAACTCTATCTTCTTTAGCCCCAACACTGTTAACAAGTTGGCAATTCCTATCCATCCCAGGAGAATAACATAAGGAAGCCATGGTATCTTAGCATACTGTGAAAGCTCATAAAAGACCATGTAGGCTTTTCCAACTGTCATTGATGGGAATTGGTCACAGAAAGGAAGTTCACCAAGGTACTTTGAGCAGGGCTCTGTGTATCCGAGACAAGTAGACCTGCACGAAGTACATGAAATTACACAGTGGGTTTCATACCTGATGTAAAAGTAGTGCTATCTCAAGCAGCATTCACTCAAAAAGAACTTTGAAATGCTGACTGTTTTATGTATATATGAGATTGATGAGGTGATTATGATAATACATTTTTTTCCCAGGAGCATGGCAATTTTGAGAATTTTCTAAAAGAATTTTAAGGATGCATCATTGTTTGCAATCTATGTATTTATGCAATTGGTTTAAGAAATTCTGCAGTGAACATGCTCATGCTGTGGGACATCAGGTCCTTCCATTAGTGTTCAATTTTGGAGATTCAAAATCCAAACAATGCAGTGTTGATGCTTTTGGATAGCAAAAACCACCTTGTTGCAGGATGGGACTTATTTCAATTTCTTTCATTTCCATTAAGGTCCTAATAATAACTTGTGGAAGTCATCATTGTAAGTTAGGAAAACTGTTGTCAAAGAAGCAGAAGTACCTGCTATAGCATTCCCAACTTCTTGAATTGAAGAGATAGCACTGATAAAGAAGAATACTGATGAGCCAAAGTATGCTACTAAGAATAAGAGCATTAGATACTCAAAGAATGGTGCCCTATTTCCTGCCATTGATGGCCCTACTAGAAAATAAACACACAGAGTAAATGTGAGTGCCTGCAAGAATTATTATCTGTCTGAGTTATTTGAAAGCTATAGATATTTCAATAGGGAAAAGTCATTGAGAATATTACTTCTATGAGAGTCTGTGGGAGATTGACTATGGAATGAGCTGTGATATATGATGAAAGTTCTGAAGAATCTCTGGGCCTTGTGCTTGTAAAATATTGGCCTTTGGAGCATGTAGAGAGGAAGCTGTACAAGATTTAGGAGCATAATACTCATGGTGGATGCAAACCCAAGGGCCCTTACGGAATTCATTTGCTGTTGGTCATATTGACCCCCAAGTTTGTAAAACAGTGTTCCTGCAAATATTCCCAGCACAATTGCCTGCAAAGTTTAAAAATGGGTTAGTTTTTACCATTCTTTGTTTCTCTTTTCTCTGTACCAAATGTGTAACATTTGACCTTGGTGGCAGCAATTCCAACAACTCATGCCACCAAACACCATGGTTCAAGGAAGATTGGTGGGATTCTTTTTATTTATTTATTTATTTTTAACTAAGTATGGGATAATTAATGAAATAAAGATCAGGGTTTTCCTTCCATGTTGGTTCTGTAGACGTGGCTTTTCTAGATATTCAATAACTTGAAATTTTGACATGTCAGATGATTTTTGTGATCTTCATGAGCAGGGAAAGCTGTGAAGATATGGTAGTATTAACCTGGAATAGCCTTAATTTGATTATAGCATGAAGCCTTTTGGAAGTCAAAGTCTTGGTTGATTGCAACCATGTTTGTACAAAGGGCCTTTGGAACTGCTTCCACTGAGCTTGATACTCCTCCTAAATAACAGATAACCTCTGTAAGTACAAATCATGTAGTATATCCTTTGTTTCTCACAGTGGTTTTAATGTCAGTATTTTTCATTACATTTGAAAACCATTAAGCTGATCATCTCATTACTCCATTCTTGTTGGTAGGAAAAGCTTTTTATATACCTGTTCTTTACATCGCTCAACTTGGAGGCGTGTGTGACCTCTTGGCTGCTTCAACATAGCATATGCATGTGAGGCATGATTGTGCTTAATTATTTGAGATCCCACTGATAGGTATTGCATTTCTTCATTGTTCATAGATATTGCTGTGATCACATCCCCAACTAGAACTCTTCCAGTGCTTTCAATCCCCCCTGAGTGCCCTACTTTGGTAGAGAGTTTGGACACCACTAGTTCTGAAATCATGTTAGCAATCATTAATTGTTGGAATAAGCTGCTTCAGTTAAATTCTTGATTCAGTTCCAGCTGCATATATAGAGTTTACTCTGACAGTTTATTGATATTCTCATGGAACGATTTCTTTACCTGTCTCTCTTCTTGGCTGTGCATTGACTGTGCTATGGTATTTGGATGGCATTTTAAGGGACAACCCAATCCCAGGCTCACTTTCCAGTAGGTGTGCTTCACATCATCTCCATTAACAATTCTCATTATATCTTTGTAGTGATCTGATGCTCTGTAGCACTCTACTAGCTCTTCCAGTGTTAATGGTGTTGCTCCGGGTACAATATACTGAGAACTGTCTCCAGCTGCAATATCTTTAAGAAACTCACTGGACTCCACGTATGATGGTTTTATGTACCTGAATAATTAACAAGTGTTACTGCTTTCTAATGTTATGTTGAACATGGTTACTTATAAAGAAGCGTATGCAGATATTAGCTTGGTTGTTTTGGCTGTGACTACTACCATGTTACTGTATACTAACCCAAGTTTGGCAAAGTAAGGAATGGCATCTTGACGGGGGCCTTGGAACAAAACATGTCCATCAGTGGGAAGTATGATTCTATCGAAAAGATCGAACACTTCCTGAGAGAGTTGTGTCAGTGACATGATTGCTGAAGATTGCTGAATCCTGCTAATAGTTCTTATGGTGTCAACTAGGTCATACGTAGCTGCTAGATCACACCCAGAAAATGGTTGGTCATAAATTATAACAGAATATGTTCCAAGTGCTAACTCAGCCGTAGTGAGCTTTTGGCGATCAGCATTGAATATTGCCTCTCCAGTGAGCTTGTTTTCTATATGTTTCAAACTTAAGATTTCTAACACATATTCCAAAAATGGATTCTGTCCCTTTACTAGTGCATGGGCAAAGAACTTTCTCATCTAAGGAGTGAAGTTCTCTGGCCGAAGCCCCAGAGTGCAGTCCCTAGCAAACTTGAGTGTCTCTCGAACTATTAAAAATGGGACGTGTCTGCAATTTTACAAGAGAAAGTGAATATGCCAACAAGTAATCTTTAATTGATTATTGTGTATTTAGTAAATTTGTGTGCACATAAGTATGGATCTATGTTAATACATTTACATGTCAGATGATGCTTATTTGAAAACTATGAAGTCAAATGACTACTTTGTGTGTTCACTCATGTTTGCTCTGATAAGTTATTTAATTTGTCCGATTTAATTAAATTTTGATTAATACTGATGTTTGAATACATGTTCCAAAATTTGGTATGATAAATGTATACATGTTCCAAAATTTTGTCATTGTGTGCTTACATATTAAGCTGGTTGCTAATACATGCAATGAGTCTACTGAGACGAATGTCAGAGGCATATTTGTTGTTGTACATGACTGCACCT
Organism: Quercus suber; assembly: GCF_002906115.3. Taxonomy (NCBI): domain Eukaryota; kingdom Viridiplantae; phylum Streptophyta; class Magnoliopsida; order Fagales; family Fagaceae; genus Quercus; species Quercus suber. Next base: position 780,261 of record NW_027069661.1, read on the forward strand.
TCCACTATTGAGTTCTTATTTCCCCTGGCTCTCCCTGCCAGAATTTCTAGGAGAGTACTTTTGCCACTGCCTGTAAGATTTAATTAATGGATAAGTTCAGGAGCAGTGAAATGTCTAATCATATAAGGGCTATTGTACTGCAGGTGAATGAAGAAAGATGTATTTATTGTAGCATAAAAAAGTCAAGAAAATATGCGTTAGAAATTATATCAAATAGTCCAATTGTGAAATCTTAGAATTCAATTACTATACAAGTAATCTTTTTTTGGCATTTTGGAATAAGCCTAATGGAAATTATGAATATGAACGCATATAAAATACACACATATGAAAATAAATCTTAATTTATAGGGCTACTTGTTTGTAGATAGAAAGTTTCAGGATGCAGTTTCAAAGAGTTTTAGGTTGTAAGGATTTCTTTCTCTAATATAGTGCTGCTAACTTCGTGTAATTCCTAAGAGATGAGAGCATAATTTTCTTTTTGACATTACTGGTGCAACTTGTTTTTTCATTGAGAAAGACTAATTTAAAGCTTAAATTTTAATCTGGGCACTTAATAAAGAGTGTAGGGTCTAGGTTTTTGGTTGCCCAAGCCCAAAGGGTATGGGTCAAAAGCCCAACGAACCCTGAACAACGAATTTGTAGAGAGTGGGTCGAAAGTCTAGGCGCTGGCCGGCATTCACAAAGCGTGAACTCCGTTCTTTTTTATTTAATGAAAGACTTAGAACAATTTACAACTGGGGGATGCTCTTCGGCCATGGGGCCGAGGAGGCTTTTCTCCCCTTTTCTCTCTCTTTTTCTTCTTCTTTTTCGTTTTCGCCCCGTCCCCCCCCCCCTCTTTCTCTGGAGGGATTCCTTTACATTATATACTATTTACCCAACCAATCCTAGCCATACACTTGTTGAGCGATCTGGACATTGCTCGGGCGCTTGTCCCATCAGCCGCCTTCTCAGTCTCTTTGGGAGTCGCGACAACCAAGGCGATGCTGGCGCTGGGTCCTATCTCATTAATGCGGCCAGGGCGGTAGTCAGACACATTTAATGTGGAGGTGACTGATTGTTACGAGCTTGTCCCTCAAGTTCTCGGACGCCCGATGATGGGGTCGTCCTCGGACTGAGGTGCCTCCTCGGCTCAGGCCTTCGGCCCAGGGATGAAGTGGGCTGGGCCGTAAGATTATTTGGCCCCACAAAGAGGATTTCTCACTTTTTTCTCTCATTAAGTGCATAAGAATTTCATCTCACATGGCTTCATCCTTTATTAAGTTCTTGAGCACAACTTGCAATTGATCTCAACATTTTACAAATTAGTGTCCTGCTCAGTATATAGCTTTAGTTCCAATTCTTTTTATTTGTACTTAGGAGTAATATATGCTCTGGCCAATAGATCTTAATTATTAAATTTTAGACTGCATTTATGTTGCTACCTGGAGGCCCTAGTAGGAGGGTCATGGATCTAGGCATGATATACCCATCCAGCCCCTTCAGAATTGGCAACCATGTTGAGTTCTTTCTCTGAAGAAGAGTCTTTAGGGGCCCAACAAAACAACCCACCAGTTTGTTTCCAAATGTTTCATAGCCATTGTTGGATATCTCAAACTTCCGTCTGTACTTTATGTCTGAAAAGCGGACTACCTGCAAAATATTCCAATTCATTGAAGTTACATGATAACTGGGCCTTAGATGTATCAGGTTTAGGGTTTATTGGCACCAAGGAATAGCATAGCGTACAATACAGACAAAGTCTCAGCATTAGTAATTATCTCATGCATCACTATTTGCATGCTTCCTCTTACAGTGTGTGGATACTATAATTGTCACCCAGTGAGAAGAAAGATGCATATATATGACATATAACATACGTTCTCCTCGGCATTGGCTTCTTGAATTATAGCATATGGGCTGTCAAATCTAATCTCTGCTAGCAATTAAATGATAAAAGAACCTAAACTTCACAAAAATCATATGTTGGATGAGTTTCAAATATATGATCTTTCAACTAAAATCACTTTGGGGTGTTTGGTTTACAGAATCTGAACAAGATTCTTACCTTTTTTAGGAATTTAATGAGATTATCATGTTTGGTTTCCTAATTATGTTATGCATTTGAGGACCATTGATATATTCCATAGACAAAAAAAGAAAAAGAAAAAGATATCCCTAGAGTATAGTTTTTTATTTATTTTTAGGAAAACCTAGAGTATAGTTGATATGAGACCATGCACAAATAAAAGCAAGGCACCTAATATAAAATTTGACATTTTCATATGACTCCTCTAGTTTATGTCATGTTTTAGACCAAAAAAAGAAAGAAAGATATCCCTAGAGTATAGTTGATATGGCACTATGCACAAATAAAAGCAAGCCACCTAATATGAAATTTGACCTTTTTCACATGATTCTTTTAGTTTATGTCATATTTTAGTATTAAGTGATTTATTTTTATTGGTGTGGAATATCGTGTTAGCTTTATTCTGAAAGTATGTAATAATTACTCATCAGTCATTAGAGACCACAATAACAAGAGGATTAGTGTATATTATCATTATAACATTTCTTCCTTTTTCTTTTTAGAAAATCCCATCTAAACTCTCAAGAGTGTATTCCAACTATTGACTTATCCCTTCTCCTTTAAAAAAGAAAAACTATCAATATATATATATATATTAGCAGTCCAACCATGTTCTGCCTAATCTATCAGACAGTCTTCTCTGTTGCTCTTGTCCTCACCCTTAATATAGTTTACTTATTTAAAAAAAAAAAAAACTCTCAAGGTATAGTGTATCCTGTGTCTTTTTAAATAATAGGGGTATCATACATCATACATTTTTATGTATCTAGTCTTTCTGCCGGACCAGGTTTATAAATCTTGTAAGCCCATGACAATGATAGCTAATCAGCAGAATAATGGTCAATGTTAATATCAGTGTCACTAAACTTTAGTTTAATCCATAATCAAATGCAAACAAAGTTAAAACACAATGTATGACATAGGAACTATCTCAATCAGAAACTAAAACAAAATTGCTCCGGCCAGGACAAGTCAAAACAAGAATTTCTTATTATATGCTGGGAATTACTTCATGTTAATATTAGGCAAAAGTATTTTTTGAGATAGTCAACCAACTTAATGAAAATAATTCAACATTTAAAATTCTGCGTTTGCCTTAGTCAAAGTAAAATATGATATAAACCTATGTGGTGACTTAGTCACATAGGCAGTCATAATCACCTTCCTTATTATTCAGTGACATAAATTATTTAGCTCTTTCTTAGCTAATATATCAAAACAAGTGTAATTCAGTCCAATTCAATTCAATTAAACTGATCTGATTTTCCAGCTTTGAAAATTTTCATTTTTTTTTTTCATATTGTAAATTACACAGGTATTCGGTGGATCTTGAATCCATAGCTAACTCTCCGGTCTCGAAAATCCTTCAAATAATTGGGTTGTTTATGTCACTACATTTCACTATTTTATTTCATCCAAAGGCTACACTTTATGTGCGCATTTTGATTAACCTTTTTTGAAAAGTTAATTTGTTGAGCTATACTTAAGTAAATAAGTTCATGGAAAAAAAAGCTAATCCAAGTAGTTGCGTAATTGATCCATGTTATTTTTTTTTTCTACTTCTTCTTTTTATTTATTTATTATTTACTGACCCATGTTATTTCATCTTTTGATAATCTTTTTTTTTTTTTTTTTTGGTTTCTTAAACTCAAATAAATACTACATTAAAACGCTTTTTTTTGTTTTTGAAAAAAAAAATACACACACACCCAAAGCAAGAGATATGGACCAAGAAAAATGAAAAATAAAATAAAATAATTCAACAAATAGATCAAACTAACACATGTAATGAACCTTTTGAGAAGTCACAGTCGTACAAAAGCTGTTAGGATTTGAATATATGGATAATGGAATTGAACATCTCTTAACAAAGTCAACTTTTTACTTTTTTCCTAAATCCTTGTAATTAATTTTGTTGGACCTCTTAAAAAAGATGTACTAATATTTTATCTGAAAGGGGATGTGATTGCATTGCTAGAAAGATCTTTGTCCTAGCCAATAAAAAAGTTAAACTAAGGGTCTATTTAGATACCGCTTATTTTACTGAGACTGAAAATTTATTGCTGAAAGTATTGTAGATAAAGATAAAAGTTAGTTGAAATAGTACAGTAAGGCCCATGAATAGTGCCAAAAAGTGCAGTGGGGCAGCATACAAAACTTTTCGTGACTCTTTTTTTATATGGATTGATAATGACATGACTTGTTGGTTATAATAAAAATAGTATTCACAATGAGAGTTCATATAAAAGTGATTTTACTCAAATCATAACTTGACACTTGCGTAAGTTGGGAAAAAAAATGGTAAAAGTAACTTAGTTTTGCTCCCCTAGAGACATAATAGTAGTTAAACTACCTACTGAGGTATTGGAGGTGTGATTCTTGCCGTATCATGTAGATAACTAACAAAACCATCCCTCAGCATGTACTCCATTCCCAAGAGCTCCTCACTCTTCTTGTCAACCCCATCAACTTCCTCTTCTTTTATCTCTTCAATCTCAGTACTCTCTATTTCCACTGCCTTGCCAGCCTCAACTTGCAACCCATGTCTTTTCAAGCTCTTGTACATCCTCAGTGCAACATGCCTAGCTGTCTCTGGTGATGCATTCTCTATCTTATATTGAATTATGGGTGATAACCCACCTAAGATTTCAGGAATCTTGGCTCTAATTGTTGGTGTCCTTGGTGTCATTGGTGTCATAGTGCCTATAACTGGCAATGTTATCACCGTATCACTTTTGGTAGAAGACTCACTATAAACTGAAGATGGTCCAGGAGATTGCATGTTGTTAAGCTCAATATCACCACGAACCCACCATACGAAGTTTGAAGAACTCGTACGATTGTTTGTCATTTTGTTTTGAAAAGTGTAAAGTTGTGATTTACAACTAATTTGTGTTGGCTTTAATTCCGTGCCAAATTTGATTGTAATTTTTTTCAATTTTTTGTACCCTGTATTTTATGTGGGATTTCATTGTAAGGATTGTGTGTGAGAGAGAGTGTGAAGACTCAAGACTTATTGAAGATCAAAGAAGTTTTCATGGGTAGCTCGTGAGAAGTCTTCCCACGAAGTGAAGCATGTGCGCAACACATGACTGGAATGCGAAGAGTCATGACCGATGGTGACAGCTGATTTTCGAGAGTGTCTCGCGGGTAAGGCCTTCCCGTGAGATACCAGCGAAACATTCTGTTTTGCCAATTTGACATATCTGATACACCAAGTACCAAGTCTCTACCCACACTATATATGCCCACATTACCCACATATTGAGAGGAGTGCTTTTCAGTGAAAAAACCCTAGCCATTACCCTTGAGAGTGAGAGATTGTCATACCCACAATCTTCTACACAATCCATTGTGGTTTTCCTCAACTCCTACTTGTCCATTTCCAAATCCTTGAGAGGTTGATAGCCTAAACACTTACCACACCCATCCTAAGTGTGAAATGAGGTTTTGGTGTTGTTGGAAAGCATTGGAAGAAGTCATTTGTTTGGTGGATGCAATTGGGTTGAATTGCATGATCCGGGGAGCTAGAGAAGACAAGGCTTCGTTAAGCCAGTTGGTAGTAGGAGTTTGGAGGGCTCGAGTACATGGGGTAGATTAGGCTTAGAGGGTCTTTTGTTATTCGTGCACTCCAATTTATTCTCTAGTGGATCGATTTACCGCTTGGAGGGAGGCGGAGAGGTTATTCGCTGAGTTCGTCGGTTTCCTCTTCGATAACACATCGGCGTGTTATCTTGTGTTTGCATTCTTCTTCCCTACTTTTTTAGCTTTCATTTTACTGTTGTGATTTGATGAATATGACTTAGAGTAGTTATTTTGTTTATCCACTCGCATTTACTATATTCCGCACTTAGTTTAAGTTATAGTAAAATCCATTGAGCCATAATTTTAATTTTGGGGTCTAAACAGCTTTTGTGTTTTCACACAAATTCAAGCTTTCAAAAAGTATAGACAACTCAGTTTTAGAGAATTTGTAGGAGAGAAGGATTAATGAAGCTTGTTGGGGATTAAGACTTAAAGACTTAAGAGATGGTATTATGGTTTATATCAAGTAACATGTTGATTTCCAGTATATAAAAAAAGCATGTTGGTTTTATTAAATTGTTCTTCAAGATTTAGTATTTAACTAATTAGATTGAGAGAGAAAGGGAGAAAAGTAAACAAGAAGTAGGTAAGTTGTGAAAGTCAGCTAGTGAAATGCCACATGAAGGATGGAAGTTATAATAAGTGTTGGGCTTTGTGGAGCCTAGTTTTGTTTGATCCAGTTGATGACCCAACTTGACCCGAATAATGTTGCGTAGTTTTTAATGGGAGATTTTCTGAGGCTTAGCCCATTGTGTATCCTGTGCACAGGATGTAAAAAACGCAGTTTTGTGATTAGGGTTTATGGTTGTCGTGTTTTTGAGAGTGAGAAACACTGTAGCCGCACTTTGTATTTTTTTCCCTAATAATAGTGAAATCCTTGTAACTCCATGGACGTAGGCAAATTGCAGAACCACATAAATATTGTCTTGTGCGTGTGATTGTTTTCTTTTGGCATGTGTTTTTCTCTATTTTTGTTTCTCACAGGCTGGGAATTTCGGGTTGAATTCCCAACAATAAGGACAAGGAGATGTGAACAAAACAACAAGTTGTTCATGTATTATGGTTATTAATTATGCACTTCCTTTATTATCTCACTGGCGTAATCAATATCGTAACATATAAAGAATACTAAATAGATGCCTTTTCTAGTTTAGATCAATCTAATCAATAGGTAGCTAGTTCAATGAACTTTGTATTATATGCTTCTTGAAATACTTTAGTCTCAAGAATTAGCCTTTCAAAAAATAATTAGGCCGGAATTACCAATCATCTCTCTCAGACCCCTTAGAAGTGAGAACTTTGTGCACAAAATACGACATTTTTGAAATCATTTAGTTGTAAGTTGTAACATACTACTATTCTACAACCATATATTTGAAAGAGCCAAGTGAGCTGCCCGTATAAAATGCTAATGTTCAAGAATGATACTGGTTGGCAATTAGCTCCCACTCATGATGAACTTTCATATTTTTCACTAGGGTTCATGTGTAATCATCCATTCTCTAGCTTGTCTATAGCAAAGTGGACCAGAAAAATTAATGATCAGATTAGATGAAAACCAATAAGAGGTTGGCCACATTAACATTTTGTAAAAATGTTGTAAAATAGTTTGTGGCTGTAGCATTACTTTATGCTATTTGGGTTTCATCACAGTTATGGTTCAAATACTACTAGGTGCATGGCATAAAGATACTTTTTTTAGACTGTTATCTTGAATGTGATCTTTAAAGAATTTTTGTGCTAAGATTAATTAATACAGATGTACAAGTTACAAGATAATTTCTTAAATGTTCTGAGGCCAGGAATGTTGCAGTTAGGGGATTTGGCTATTATTACCAGGTCATGTGACAAATTTATCAGCTGCTAATTTTTCTAATTGCCTGGTTCACCTTACCCTAAAAATTGAAGGAAAGAAGAAGAAGAAGAACAAGAAAAACTCGTGAGGATTTAAATTGGTAGATTGAGTTGACTTTGTCCCTACCTACTAAATTTCTAATAAAAAGCAGGCCAGGTTCTTCAAAACCAAGGTACACCCTTTGGCCCTTGCAAGCACTTACAACAAGCATGCACTACATATGCCTTTAGTTTGTTATTAAGAGAATAGAATTTCTTTCAATGATTATTTTGATAGCTCTCCACTAGTAAGAAGAACCCTTTCTTTAGCAAGACTAACAAGTCTTGTTTTACATGGAAGTTTATTATTGTTGATTATGGTTTGTTATCCAAAACATTGAACAATAGATATTATTTTTATTATGCATCTTGCAATTTTGATGCAAATTCAGTGATGTCATGAGAATGAGAAAGAGAAAGAGCCTCTTTTTGTATTCATCACAATGTTCGGCACTCTCTGGTTGGTTTTAAATGAAGAAATTGTTATTCTAAACTAAATCTATGTTGTCTGTTGGTCTTTCTCAGATTCAGCACTCTATCGGATAGGAAATTTATTGATGATGAAAAAGAAGTTTCTTTCAAGAAATGGTGTTGCCTTGTGTCTATGTTACTTAAAATTTGATTATGATCTCTTTCTTGTTCAGTTGTTCATTCTATAGAACCCGTTGTCCCAAATTGCAAGCTTTGGCTCTGGCTTAGTCACTTAGGCCATTGCTTGAGGTGCCTTACAAGAGCAAAACCCCAAATTTTAGTTTGAACGTTAGTTTTATTGAAACAATTATTAAATTAAATCTGCGGTTTGCTTGGATAGGGCCAGCTCTTAGGCTAAGCCAATTAGGCCCACTAAGGGTTTGTTCGGTTAGAGAGTGAAAAATTGAGAGCATAGAAAATAGAGAGATAATAGAAAAGTTTTTAGTTTTCTCTCAAGGTGTTTGGTTTAGGAGTAAAAAAGTTGAGGGATAAAAAAATGTAATTTGTTTAAATTTACTTTCATGCCTCTACCAAAAAAAAAACATGGTAAATACTAATGTGGTTAATAAAATAATAGTAAAAAAAAAATTGGTATTTAAAAAATGCCACTCAACATCCAGATCAAAAATATTAAAATTTATTATTATTTTAGAAAATACTTATAATTTACCTTGGGTAATGTGAGAAGAGCTAAAATCTAATTTCCAATGTTAATTTTCGTGCTAAGAGAGAGATTGTTTAGCGTATGGCTATGTATAATGTAGGAGACTTGTTTATAAAAAATTGAAGTCTTGAATTGTTATGAAAAATTGATCATTCATGGTGATTTAGCACACTTTTAACAAATTTATTTAAAAAAAAAAAAAAACCAAAACAAAACAAAACGTTTTAGAATTTCAATTAGGTTGAATTTATATTGACCCACATCATACGTGGCTTTAGGATCCGTTTGGTTGGAAGGATTTTAGGGAGGATGGAAAAGAAATGAGAGAAATGTGGAGAGAAAATGGATTTTTTGGATGTTTGGTTGGAGAGATTTAAGGAAGGAAAACTAGTGAGGTCAGACTGTTTTCTCCCCGAGCATACTAAAAGGATTTTAGCTTTTTGTCATTTTCTATACTTTTCATTTGGTTTGCTTATATATATATATATATATATATATATATATATATTTTTTGGTTGTGTTTCATCTATTTCGTTTTTATTTTTGGTTCATCTAGTTTTTTTCCCTAATTTGTTACTT